>NW_005841967.1:1892106-1918177 GCF_000455745.1 Alligator sinensis | reverse complement strand
GCCGAGGAAATGAACATATGTGGAAGTGCATGGAAGCTGAAGACATGGCTTTCTTCAAAGATCCAGTATGTGTTGTCACCCTGCCCACGGGGGATCAGATTGTGCTTCCTGAAGTGCAAGTCTTCTGGTGGGGGTGCAACTCCTTAGGGTTCTGAATGCTAACTGGTGCTCAGGACTGAAAATCAAGAGAATGGTGCTCTGATGAATAAGTTACACAGTCTTTACTTTGTTTAAGAAAAACCCTGTAATAAAAGGGAACATTCAGAACAGTCACCTATGACCTCCCCCCCAAATATTTAATAGTTATACTGAAAGTGACTTGGGAAAATAAGAATACTTCATTACTTTAAGGAAACAGGATCCTGGTTAGCTGGGAAGAAATTGCACGCTTTATAATTCATTGATTGGACTAAGACCTATTTTGCTAAATATGACCCTTTTGGAAAAGACCAAAGATGGTCTTCTGTAAAGTTCACCGCCATCCTGTCTCTAGTGAGGAAGCATGCTAAGTGCCAGCCACATTCATCAGTAACAATTATTTGCTTCGCATTGTTGCTTGGAATGTTGCTGCAAAGGCCATATTGAGACAGGATAAAAATGAGAGGAAATAGAGAGTATCTGAAATCAGTTAATGCATGCAGAGATGTATCCTGCACTAAAGATAATTAAGGAAGTTAAATAGTCATGCAGTAGTGGGCAAAAACTGGCTAAGAGATGGGAAGCAAATAGGGTTAAATGATCCTTTCCATTGTGTCAAAAGGCTAACAGTATGGTGCCTCAGGCTTCATTTGATCTGGAAAGGGGATAACAAAACTTGCAAAAGCCAGGAAGTTATTTGCATTATCAAGACTAGAGAGTACATCAGAACATTCAGAGAGATCTACACTATCTACAACAGCCAATACAATAGAAATCTGCTTTGTAATTAGTACCAATAAATTTAATGTGCAGGAAAAAACATAAACTACTAACGCCACCTTAGAGGGTTCCAGACTAACTGTAGATAGCCAAGAATGAAATTTGGGCACCTTGAGACTATAAACAGCTCAGTGAAGACTTCTCTTTTACTATGCAGCTGTAGCTAAAAATGCTTACTAGGAGTTAAGATAGGTAAGTAATAATATAGTAGTGTATGTGACTGCTGTAATGCCTTCGTATACATCAGTAGCATGACCTCATCTGGATTGTTGTGTACAGAATTAATCACCCATCTCGAAAAGGATATAGCGAGGGAGGGGCAGAAGTCCAAAGAAGAATAAAAAGAATGGTGAGGACATGGTAAAAGACTCATACAAAGACAGGTAAAAAAGGATCGGGACTCTACCTTAAAAGGAGATGCGAGGAAATATGATAAAACATATATATTAAAACAATAAATGCCATAGACAGAGCAGCTTAGGGATTTAGGTTCCCATCTCATATCATAAAAATAAGGAGGCTCATGGAAACTTAAAGGGGGGAAATTAAAAAACGATGAAGGAGAATGATAGTTGCACATTCACCTGTGAAATTTATGGCCACAGGACATCATCAGGACCACAAGCATAAGTTCCAAAATAGCCATTTAAATGTCCAGTCCAATCAAAAATAGCTAGACTGTTGTTGCTGTTAATAACAAATCATGTGGAAGTCTGTATTCAAATGTGCTTCTGGGGTTAAGATGGTATCATCCAGAAGTCCGGATAAGACCTAATGTGGGAGGAGAAGATTATCCCATACTTACCTACTGCAGAGCTCTGACCCCTTTCCCTGGAGGGTTTGGTTTTGGGTGGTGGTGTTGGCAATGATGATGTGATATGACTTTAGATAGACCTGAGCTCTAACACAGTTGGACAATTACTGTCCATATGTAATACACAATAGATCAAGCTTACCAGGAAGTCAGCTGCATACTTCTTGTGTCTCTATTGATTGATTTTTCTTTGTTCAACTGGCCACAAAATGAAATCATTTAAAAAATGAAGTTACAGTATACATGCCATAATTTAATTATTGATCCACAGATAGAATCAACTTAATAAACATTTGAAGTAACTTTGGTCTACCTTAAAGAAGATTTTTAAAGTTACTGGCAGTGCTCACTGTCTTTTTTTCTTTTCCCAGCCAATTCATTTCTATAATCATTTCCTTTTAAGTACTGAGATTGGCAGGACTATTTCCAGTTCATGAAGGATTCTGTGACAGATCAGCTTTATCCCTATTTTCTCCTCAGGGCTGAAGTTGGTAAAGCGTATGCCAACCTGTCAATTATAGCCTTTGGTAATTAATCTGGAGTGTTCTATTAGTAGTGGTCCTGGAAGAAGTTAATCACTTGCTTTTCTGTGCAGAGCTTTAACAGACTATCTCATGGAAGGATTCCAGTGTTTGAGGAAAAAATAGCTCATCTCTGCCACAAAAAGGAAGGGATAATATTTTGCAAGTGGGGCTATTTGAAAGCTACTTTTTATCACTTCATGCTAGAAAGATGGTTAAGTTATTTGTGAAATAGCAGGTATAAGGCAAATTCATCCATGATTTCTGTTTATGAACTGATCCTGATTTCTAAAAATGTGGTTACTGAATAATTTGTGCAAACAAACTTCAGCATAATGAGTACCTACCTTTTGAGTTGCTTTTTCTATTGTTATTCTTAGCATTTGATTACCCAAGTCCTGTATGGTATTGGTTTTGCTGCCTGATTGAATAAGTGTTCATTTTAAATAGGAGACTAACTGGTAAAACAGAATAATAGCTGTGGAATAGCAGGTACTCTTCCTTGGAGAAGACAAGGGATGTTCATTCAGTTCTTCCCCAGTCATTCTTGTCAGTAAAGTTTGCTCATGAATAGGGAGGAAGGAAGGTTATAAATATAGTTGAATCAAACAACAGCACAGACATTTAGTTAAAGGGTCCAGGAAGACTTTGTGCACTGGAGTATTAACTTATATTATAAACCTGATTTAAGACTGTAAACCCACAGTTTTTCATCCTGGCTTCTAATTCTCTGTGCCATGATTTTGCACAGATACCTGATCTCATGGCCCTACTCTTTCTTTTTGCAAGCAAATTGTTGCTTGTGCAAGTCAGTGAATGGCATGTAGAAGTCTGTCACTGGACACTGCCACTGAGCAAGTCATTTAATCTCCCTGCCTTTGTTTTTCCACACCTTCTTTGCCTACCTTTTCCACTTAATTGGATGAAGTTGCATGTTACACTTAGACCATACAGTTGTGCAATGTTAAGTGATGTTAAAGTTAGAATAGGCTGTGAACAGTCTCATGTTAAGGTATTTCTTGCCTGCACAGCTCTGACTTGCCCCTAGAGGCTGGCAAGCAGGAGCAAGGCTAGGAGCCAGGATACCTGGCCTCTATCCCTGCTCTGAGGGGTTGGGGAGGAAGCAATGTAGTCTGGCATACTGGAGGACTTCAAATTGCTCATTTTATCTGTGTGGAAAAGACTGAGGTTACTCTAACACAAGCTAGGTAGCATGGCCCAGAGTTAAGCCTTGCCTGAAGTGGAGTAACTTGGAGATGCTCAGAGGGCACTTAGCCCCAGTTAACAAGGTTTCATGTGTGGATGCTCACATTTAAGTGCCCTTAGTATGGTCTAAGTGTAATTTGTAACTTCACCATTAGACTGGAATCTCCTTAGGATATAGACTATATAGAGTACCTACCACATAGTTCACTGTACATGGGAGCTTATACTTGGTTGAGGAATGCAATAGGTTAGAGTTGTTCAGACCTCTAGGCCAGGTGTGTCAAATTCATCCTGTGCCACAGGCCAAATCTGAACCATGGAACTCCTTGCAGGCTGGTGATGGAGGTGGTGGCAGCAGTGATAGGGAAGGCAGTCAGAGGGCAAGTGGGGCTGTGTCAGCATAGCCCTTGCTCACCTTCTTGCCTCCAAGAATCGATTCCAATGCAGTGACAGGTTCTGTGGCAGGCCCCACCCCCTGGTAGCAAGGCTCCCAAGATCCCTGGCTCACCAGTAGTCTGGCAGACCAGAGGAGCAGCTCCATAGGCTGAATCTGGCCCATGGGCCGTATGTTTGACACCCTGATCTAGGCATTTTAAGTCAGTTTCACCCAAATGGGCAACTGGGATGTTGTGGAAGATGCTAACATGTGTTGGATGGCTGTTCATTTGGTATTGTACTCCCTAAATATCAATTTAATAGGAATAATATGAAATTGGAGGCCATTGACTATCTCAAGGCCATTTAGCTGTTTTGGGGGTGGGGGGAGGGGAGCATTTTAAATCTATCTTGTCTATATGCATTTTCTATAGTAATAACTTCAGCTCTGTGTCAGGCTAGCAGATCCATTACTCTACAGGCATCTTTTGGCATGGGGTTGGACTGAAGATATAGTACAAAAACTGATATCTTTTCCCCTGCTTAAAGTAAAAGTTGATAGCAAGCAACTGTGAGCAACTGCCCCATCGGGGGTGAAAGGGTGGGATGACTTGCCAGTGATCTATATCATGAAACTTCTGGACCAAGCATACATGAAGCTCCAGGAGGCTGGGGTTTCTTCAGACACCAACTGTTACCTGAGGACCATTTTCCTTCCTCTCTGCAGCTGCCTCTGTTCCTTGGATCTCTGCAGGAGCAGAACTCATGGAACAGCATAATATGGCCTCCAAGCCTTCATCATCTAATTTTAAAGGGCCAGTATTGCCTAGGGGCCCTGTAATAACAACAATAATAGGGTTTTGATCTTGGGAGACTACAACTCAATCCCAACATAATTCCATCAGTCTGTAATAAAATGAAAACAGTTTATTAGGTTTTCTCTTTATTATGGAGTATAATGAGCTATCACAATGATCAGATAAAACTGTTTCTTACAACAGCTGTTCAGACGTAAATTTTGAGGTAACAGACCATTTTGTCACTGATCTCTGTAACCTGGCATTTCATTTCAAACTGATAAAAGAACAACTGCTTTTCAAAGAAAAACTTTGCAATGTGGAAATTCACAGTTATATCTGTATTTTAATATGTTCATCATTGTATTATCTGGATATCATCTGTCTGTAGCATGCAGAGTTGAATTCATTACCTGACCCCCTCTCTTTTTCATTCACTTGCATGTATGATGGAATTTCAGTCGCATTTTTTTTTTTAAAGTGGAAATGGAAATATGCTTGTTCAGAAAGTAACCAGTCACGTTTGTTTGGATTATTGCAGAGCTCAGAAGCCCCAGCCAAGATAAGAAACCTCTTGAATGATAGTTGTTTAAAAACTATAGAAGGGGAACCTATACAATAGAGTGTGATGATGACCTTTCTTGTGAATTTTGAAAATTTCAGGTTGTATGTAGATGCTAGAATGCTGTGCTGATTTTTAAAAAAAATTCTAGGTAGAAGTATAATGAGGCATTGTTCCAAATGTTTTCAATGTAGCCACACATTACTTTCAGTAAAGGTAAATGTGACAAGGGATTAGATGGCTTGCCTTGGTGAGAATTGTGATGAGATTAAGATACTTTATATAAAATGTGGCCCCGTCTTCATGGTGATTAGTAGCTTTGCCTGGTCTTTACTCTCAAATGACTATGTTTGGAGGCCTGTTGGAATTAACTGAATCACTAGATAGGATTTGTCATTTGTTGACATTTGCTTTTTAGTGATGTGCCTTCATAAGAGCCAAATCCCCCAAATTCTATATTGGGAACTCAGTGCTTTGGTCTGGACCTGAACCTAGACTCCCAGTTCATGAAAACTGTTAACTTGGGGAAGATTCAGCTGGGGATCTAATTTCAGGTTCAAATTTCAGAGCATTTTGTTGCTCTCATATGTAGGGCCAGTTTTGGAGCATGTTAGTTCAAGAAAATCTGACCACTGTTTCTCTTAGAGCCAGAATGAAAGGTCATGGAGAATAATTTCTCATGTCTAAGAAAAATTCTGCCAGAAATGAATCAAAGCACATCTAAGATAGGAGGCTTGAGGAGAAACTTCTGCTAGTCCTGTCCTTGTACCTTTTTTGTGGGTTGCACCTTGTGTGCTAACTGGCTGCCTTTCATGAGTACTAAATGACTTGTGGGGATGGGAAACGGGGCAGGGACTAGAACAGAACACAAAACAAAAAAAGCAGCTGTCTTAACAGGCCAATAACACTTTTACAGGCCCAGAGTTCACCTTCAGGACACTTAATATGTATGCCTAATAATCATTACAATTGAACAGATGACTCCATTATGCCATACGCCCTTTTATTGGTCTCTAGGGAGTGTTTGTAAGTACACAGAAATAAATGTAATTTATTGTTATGATGATCAAGCCATGTGTGTCATATGGCGCACATAAGTGATATATTATTTAATAAAACTTTTTACTTCATTAATTACACGACACTTAGCAAAATAACGTATCTAGGCACTTCTTGTTCTTAAGTATATAAATATTTATGCAGAGGCAAGGACCAAAATTTCATAAATAATAGGATAATTTTATATTATGCTATCTGGTAACCTCAAAGACAGTATCAGTTTTTATGTCTTTAGACATATTGTGCTTAACTGATAATCTTTTCCTTCTCCCTATGCTTTACTGGGTACTAATCAGCTGTGTAATTGAATTGGCACCACTTTTATTGCTAAAGCTATCACTCAATATCTCTTAGTAAATTCTGCTATCCTAGTGTCTGAAAATATATGGAGTTGGGGCTGAAAGAAACTCACAATTGGAGGTTCTTAGAGACATCTCTTTCATTCATTAAATACCTGAGACAATAGAACTGAGTCTTTCTCTTGATGATGTCCTTGCTTTAGACTTTCTTTACTGGTGTTAGGTGTGTTGTAGAGCCTGTGTGCTTAAAAAATGCAAGTTTAAAGGTACTTCAGCAAAAGAAAAATAATTCCAGTATATTTTTAGCAAGTGGAAGAAATCAGTTTTATTAAAAGCATCAGGAATGCAGAGAGAAACTATGTAATGATGTTAGATTCAAAGACTTCTAATACTGCTGCTAAGAAAATATTCCTATAATTAGCAACCCCCCAAACAAAACAAAACACCACCCCCAACAAAAAAACAACAAACCCTGTCCACAAACCACATCCTGGAAACCCTTGCATTTGAATCCCATAGGATCGTTATTGTTTTTCCCTAAGGGTAGGTGCAGATGTTACATTTAGATTGACCTAACCCTAGTTAGCTCTGTCTAAATGCCCATCTGTGCAGATGTCTGGGGGTTTAATTTGGGCCAAAAATTGGTGGGTCCAATCTATGTTAGTTCATCTGAGTGAACCCAATCCAGAGAATGTGGAAAGCCCAGTCGCTCACCCCAGCCCCAGGGTTGCATTCTTTCTACCCACCCAACCCTGACCAGGCTAGTTTTAGTCCCTGATCCTCCCTGTCCATGAACCCAACTCCTCCTTCCCAAGATCTACCAAATGTCCCCTCTCCCCTGCAGAAGTGCTTGCCCCCCGATCCAGCCTGCCTCTTTCTCCATCCCAGGTTACTTCCACCAGGTTCCTGACACAGGTCCCACCAGCAGCAAATCTCTGTACATGCCACTCCTGATTTATGATTACAACATGTAAGTAAGCGGTGTGATTGCAGACCAGGTGCAGTAAACAGTAGTACTTACCCTTAGATAATCCTTTTCCATGCAAGTTGGTAGTAATCTTTCTCTTGACTGGAATATGGACAGGATCAAGTAACTAATAAGGAAACAGAGAGCATCATCTGATTAAACTCAGAAACTATTTTTTATGCATAATCGGATTTAAGAGGAAGAGACTGACCCAAGAACCACAACAGTAAACTCTGTCCAGGACTCGCTCCTGCTGCAATTGAAATCAGTGATACAACTCCCATTGGCTCAAATAGAAGTAATATCAGGCTGTAAATATGTCTGCAGTGTGTTTGCCTTTTTGGACAGCTTATTTTTCAAGAAGTCCCATAACCTAGTATTTAATGTAATGGTGCATTTACACTACATTAATCAACTTGAAAATACCTCCTTCAGTGTGACATCCTTCTATTTTTTTTAATGGATCTAAGCTGGTAGTGTTCAAAGTGATGAGTATTTTCCCTTTGTGTGAAATTTCAGTTGAGAAAGTAGCACGGAAGTTAAGCTTCAAAGAGATTGAGTCATAACACCTCAGCTATTGTGTAATTAAACAAAAAAATGTATTGATGTAGGCTCTCCTTGATCTTTAAGTATGAAAACAAAACAAGAAAGCAGCACATTCTATATTAATCTCATCTAAAAGATGAGCTTTGGCTTTTCACCTTTCTGCCATAAAATGGATTGGCTTGGTATGAAAAAGAAGTTGTAGCTAGGGCAAGATTTGCATCAGCTATAGAAGAGTACCAATATAATCCATATACAATTGATTAAATTGTGTGGAGGTCTGATTAATGATTACTTGGTCATATGTGACCTCAGATAGAGGAAGCAAGATGTGTGCTATGACTGGCAAGGTTTAATGTGGTGTTTTAAGCTGCAGACTAGGGGATACCTTGCTTGTCCATCTTGCTCAGCATGTTTCAAATAGGTTTTAACTGTAGCAAATTAGATGTAGCTAGATGAAATGAGAAGCACCTCAGGCTGAATTTTCCAACTTAAAACAGATTTAGCATGTTATTTTTAGGTTTGAAATATTCTAGCTTCATAGTGGGAGATGCTAAAATTAATCTGCCTTTGAAGAGACTTCTAAAGTTTCCACATGGGGTCTGTTCTAGAAGGATATGGACTTTATATTTTCCTGTTTTTAAACAAATTGAAGGTAAAGTTTTAATTTTATATTTGCTCTAGTTTTAAAGAAGCAAATGGTTGTTTAAGGGCAGATTTTCTCTAGAAAGTAGAGCCTTACTCAGAAATACAGTTGTTTGGCCGGAGCTGTGGGTGCTGTAAACTGTCATATGTCAATTGATTTCAGTGGAACTACAGAATTTATACTTTCTGATGGCCTTTCCTCCTCCTCCCCTCTACCTCCTTCAGGGACTACTCAGTGTAAGTAAGGGAAGGCAGGGAGGATTGTTACTGGGATGAAGCCAAGGGTCCAGAAAGGAAGGAGAGACCAGATGGTTATAAACATGATATGGTATGTAAGCTACAATAAAGTTCATCTTTATAGAAGCAGTAAAAATCATATGAAACAAAGAAATGTATGTGATGTTTTGCTTGGTTGTTAAGCTAGTGCAGGTTTTTAGAATGATGTTTTTGTGTATTTGAGCCATAGTTTGCTATTGCATATATTATGCTAAACTATCCATCACATCATGCATACATTATTCTGATCTACAGGTAAAGCATTCAGCGTGAACAACCTTTCAAACAGTCTGGTTGTTGTTATTAGGTAGATAGCAATAGTAAATCTTAGCATTACCAAATCCAGCTCCTGAAATCCCTGTGGGTTAGCTATCCATGTGTTATTTTGATGTTGCTTTATAAACATCAGTGCCCTTGGCTCTTGATCTCTGTGCTATTTTGATAGGTTCAAGGCATCACATAATAACTAAATCTCCTCTTCACAGACACAACCTACCAAAGCAAATGAATAAAATAATAATTTCAGATGGTTTTTCTCCAAGGAAAAAATATTTGTCTCTAAATCTTTTCAGCTTTAATTTGGCAAAATACTTGCATTTCATGTCTGTACAAGCCATAATTACTAATGTTTGCATGGGGAAGCTGATGAGGTTGCAGCATGGCAGCCTGTAAAACTGCAAGCAAGCACAATCTGCAATTCAGGCCAATTTGCCTTTAATGACTGGCTGACTTACTGGCTCTGATGGAAAATAATGTAATATGCTGCAGTTGGAGAGTGCTTCAAATAAATGCCCATTTCATAAACTGATAACAAAACCTTTAAAACATGATTGCAATGTGTAAATACAGCCCAGAGTAAGGGGTCGTCCTGATCCTAGCTGATCTTGAGTGAAGAATTGTGTCTCAGTAAGGGACTGCCTGTGTAGGCTCTGTTGCCTTAATCTCTCCATCCCCTCCTGGTGCACCCTCCCTGTTGGGATGAACAGAGAATGTGCAGTGGCATGGTCACATCCCCTTCAGCTGTGCAGTGCATGTGCAATGTGCTGTCTGAGCTCACCAGCAGATCAACACAGACGTCTTGCTTTCAAACAGCTCCAAAGCCAACAGCTCCAAAGCTCCAAACTGCCACTGTTTGCCCTCCCTTCCTCATCTTCCCCTTCCCCCTTCCTTGCTAAATTCAAGCTGCAAGGGAAAAAGAGAGGACAAATGACAATGGCATGCAGTCCCCAGACTCCAGAGCTGTGTGAAAGCAAGGGCTCTGGCCAGAACTTGTGCCAGCCATCTGATGAGCACCGAGCCTATATATAGTACATATGGAGCTCCAGAGGAGCTGCAATACCATGCCAGTGCTCTGAGAGCTCCAGTTGCATCCAGAATTGTGGCATGGGGGGTGTACACCCCTCTGAGCTGGTATGTGCCAAACATCTGAAGGGTCACACCCACTGCCTGCAATCCTAGATCTTCCCATACTTCCAGTACTCTTTTACCCCACTCCACCTTCTTCTATTAGGGCAGTTTGTGTTGTTTCCTCCACACACCTACACCAGACAGAGTGAAGCTCCCATCTTGTTGTGGTTCCAAATGTAATTCCCAGCCCAATGGAGGCAAAAAAACTGTTTCTTTTTTCTAGTTATGGATGAGAAGACATGTCCACAGGTATGAGTTGTGGGCATGTCATATTCACACTATAATCTAGCTCCCTGAATTACTTTTTGATCTGATTCTTATGTTACTTCCCCCAGTGGAAGTTGACTCATAGAGTTAATGGAGTTGTGCCACTGAAGTGCACAGTATGTGTGAAATCAGAATCAAGCTATTTGTGTCAGCACCTGGTAGGTGAATATTTAATCCAACAGCAAGATTCACTACATGTTACTCTGACACATGCCAACACTGGCTGATGCTTTACAAAGACCCTTACTGCGCACACATTATTTCTGCCACTGAGATAAAGGAAACTTCCTGTGGAGGACATAAGTGAAAGCACACTATTTGCAATGGAGGTATTGCAATGGGCTCTAGTCCATTATTTAAGTTATTATTAACACTGTCTTGCCTGTACTCTTGGATTAAGATTGTGTATTATGTTCCTGTAACAGGGAGTCAGGGACTCCTATTACTTTAAGGGAGAAGCAGCAGCAGGGAAGTCCCCAGCTGGGGGAAAGACTACACATTATGGGTTGGCTGCAGGAGAGTAGGTAACCAGGGACCCATGGATTATGAGTGCCTATTGCAAGGCTAGCACCCCAGCAGTAGGACAGTAGGGCAGAGTCTTGCTTTTGCAACAAGTGTTGTGTCAGGATAGCCAGAGTAGCAGCTGTAAACTGCCCATTAAAATGAAAGAGGGATAGCCATATGGGGGTTAGAAAGCCACCTGACCCAAGAGGGGCCGTACTCCAAGGAACTTAAAAGCCAGCATCTGGAGAGTGGAAAAGAGGAGGATCAGTGCTTTACAGGGATGTGGCTCTCAGCAGGGGTAAGCTGCAGGAGAAACCCAGGTAGTCACTAAACACCCTGGAGGCAGCTAGGTCAGAGCTGCATCAGAGGATGGCTGGCCAATTATTTGTTTAACCCCAAGTAGGGGGAAGCTTTTGTTATGAGGTTGCTTGCCTTATGTTCAAGTTATGCTAGTGGATCAGTTGTGGCTGTAAGGAGTGATGAGGAGGCCACAGGGGTTCCCGAGAGGCATGTCACTGAGCCCTGCCGGGAACAGGGGCATGAGCACAAGGGTGCCCAAGGGGCACGTGGGTGTTTTGAGCCCTGTTAAGGGCCAGGATTCAAGATGCTGACAGGCAGAAACCATAATTTCTGAGCTACAAAAGACAATAGAGGCAGCCTAAGGCCAAGAGGGTTAGGATCTGATTCTTATCTCATTTTGCAGGAGTCACAAGACAGGAGCTTGATAGGGGTGAAAACTAGGGCCAGGGCTCAGAACCTGAGACGGGCGAGACAGGGGCTGGAGCCTATAAACTGAAGTCTGATGCAGTGGGCCTAGGATAAGGAGCCCAGCTAGAATAAAAGGGTGGAAACTGGGCAGACCGAGGCCCCAACATAGGTGGGGAGACCTGAAGAGGCCTGACATTGAACTGGAGGCTAGGTGCCCCACTGGGGTGATAACTGGTAACATCTGTGAAGTATAGGTGTGACTGTAGGTGTGGAAGAAAGCCATGTATAGCCCTTGAAGCAGTTGGTGCACTAAAGCATGGACAGGGCTGGGAGGCCCTACCTAGTGTTTAAGGAGAAGAACTGGAGTTAGCTGCATCTGGGAGGGACTCACTGGCCATTAAGTAGATAAGGGATCGCTCTGGGACCCTGGAGCAGCTTTCCTTTTCATAATCAAATAACTCCATCAAGGTGTGGCAGGAGAGCAAAAATGAGCTAGAATGAACAGGAGGCACATGGGCACCAGGGTGCATCACAGCTGCCTCTGGTGGCTTATCCTGTCACAATCCTCCTTTATCTACATGATGAATCTTAGCAAAAATAATGTATTTCATTGATTTGATTTTAACTTCTCTGACAAACATTAATCCCATTAAACACATGCCTATCCAGAAAGGTAGAAGGAAAGTGACATATGGGTTTTCTCAGGTTTTTTTTCTTAAAGGGCTGGAGCTGAGGTGGGCAGGGCAGCCATGGGGTGGGGTTTGGGGGCTCGTGCAGATCCCCCCACGCAGCATGGGGCAGTGGGGGGCAGCGGAGATCACCCCCCCACCTGGCAGCACCGAAATCTCTGAATTGGATTCGGCCTAATCGATTCGGGACAGTGATTCGAATCACCAAATCGAATCACTGTCCCCCGAACCAGCCAAATACGAATCCAAAGTGAATACTAGCTGCTTCGCACAGGCCTAGTGCTCACGGCTCCAGCCAGCACAGCACATCGCAGTGAAGGGCACATCTGCTGCTGGGCAGTTTGTATTGCCGGCGCTTCCTGCACTCACCAAGGAGGGAAACCCTGTGTACTGGAGCTGGTCTGTCTCTCCCCTTCCCTTCCCTCCCCTCCCCCAAAGGTGCCTGGGGCTTCCCTCCCACACCAGGCAGACCCAGCAGGGAAGGAAGCTGGCTCCAGCAGGTGGGGCTTCCCTCCCATGCTAAGTGAGTGTAAGAGCTGCACAAGTGCATGGGGAGTGCTGGCGATGCAGAGGGCCTGGCAGATGCTGCACCCCTCACTGCTATGGGCAGTGCTGGCCAGATCCACACCCCGCTGGGTGCCTGCACTGGGCACGAGTGTCCTGAGTGCACCCACCATGTACCACTGACAGGTTGTCTGCGTACCACTGGTGGTATGCATACCACAGATTGGGAACCATGACTCTGTGCTGTTCTTCTGATACCTCCTAGCCTTTCAAAGTAATGCTTTTTTCCTTCTTAAATCATTTGAGAAAATATTGTCTACAAAAAAAGAAGCAATGAAAACTCAACGAGCTTATCCACTTACCTATGCCAGTGATCTTCAGTTTATACATGTAATTCTGTTTTGTTCTTTAATGGTTAAAAGACTAGAATGGAATCTAGTGCTTTCTTCAGAGAAGATATAGCCAGTATTGAGGTTTGTGTGTAAAGAAAATTCAGCCACAGATAGCATTTACTGGCATTATTTGAGGCATAAGCTCCCTTTTGATATGAAGGGGGCCATAGTTCTGTTTCTTCATTAGCTCTGCTATATGTATATCTAAGAAAAAAATTGGGTCTTAGATTTCACGTTCTCAGATGACTAATATTGTGACTGGAATGTGGTTTTTGCGATTCATTGTGAATAGCCCTTACCCTAGTCTTATTATTGTAAAAGTGTAGAATGACTGACCTTTTAATGTTCTGGTTCTGCTAGTATTATAAGCAAGAGCATCTCTATGTATCTTTCTTTCTTCTACAATTTGGAGTCAAGAAATGAGTCATTCTCTACTATGGAATAAAACGCAGCCACAAACAGCACTACAGCATCAGCACTAATTAGCTGGAAATAAGCTGTTAAAAATACTTGATCCTAATTAGGGATGTGTTCATACTATTGTTGCACAAGTTGCTAGTTTCGTGCCCCTGGAGGCTAATCCAATTTACCTCAAGGAGAGAGTCATACACTCAGGCTGGGTCCAACTCCATTTTATTGTTTGTGCAAACAGATCGACAGTGGAGCTCAATGCTCAAAGCAAAGTCGACCCCGAGCCATGCCCGAGGTTTCATTTTTATAGCTAACCTGAACAAAAGATTCTAACGTGATTGGTTATATTTTTCTGCAAAGTTTAGTACATGCGTAGTCCTAAAACGGAACTGCGGCAAAAAAACCTGCCGCATGCGCAGTCCCGACCTATGTGCCCCTTAGTAACCTTGTGTTTTGGTGTAACTCTAGGATAATGAGCGAGTATGATGATTACAAAATTCAGGTGTTCTAACAAGAAGCTTTGAACCTTATCACAAAGCGAGCATTGCTTGGACTGTTTCTTATTATGACACTGCTTATCTACTGCAGGAGGAGAAAAAGAAAAAGCAGCCCCCACACAAGGCCGTAAGGCCTTGTGCAGCTTGCATAAGAGATTATGAGACATTTTTACCACACTATGAACCTGATTTTCCTGTCAATTACAGTATGAATCTGGAATAACTGCACTGGAATTAAAAGCATGTAGGGGAGAAGAGAAACATCTACTGTATCTCTGAAGCTAGATAAATGAGAGAGCAGTTCAGGCACATGATCCTACCACTAACTATCTCTAGTTCATTCATTTCACACTGGAGATGTAAAAGCATATAAGTTTGAGCAGATCACATTCAAATAGTGGTTTTGGATACACTATGAAAAATTTGTATCTGCTATGGTACTTGCATATATACATCTCTTGCTCATTCTCTCTATATATGAGTATGTATGTGTGGCTAATTTGTAAAAGGTGATTTTTTTTATATTAACTGACACATTGACCCTATGAATTTATGAACAATGTTGTTGTTGATGTGCATTACAAATGGATTTTGGATTACATAGCTCTATACAGTATCCAAAGTTTAAAGTTTTCTTAATCCTTCAAGGTATACCTTTGCCCTCTATATATTTTCTTTCTTCATTCTTTCTTGTTCTGTCTTCCAAAATCAACCATCTACCTTTTCCTTCTCAATTAAAACTACTTATTTTTAAATGCACTTATTTATTTAATTCATCTCCGTATATATTTCACTATATGTTAAAATCATAGTTCTCTTGTAGCTAAACCTACCTTTCTACCTCCAGAAATTCTCTCTCTCTCTCTCTCTCTCTCTCTCTCTCTGTCTTCCATATTCTATGATTCTTTGTATTAAGACTCCAGGCTCAGAATCTGGATTTCAAATCCAAGCTTATCCAAAATTCACATGTCAGAGACAGTTTCCCAGTTTGGCTTGTTCTAAAGACATAATAAGTTAAGAAATGTGCATCTGAACTGGAACTTCCATTGGTTTTAGCGTAATATGGATGCTGTGGGGTATGTGGGGCTTCTCTTTGGTTAACAGGAACCCCAGACCTACTTATCTTGATCCCAACCATGTCTGCAGAGCTCCTCGATGAGTCTGCTATCCTAAACTTGTAGACTGATTTTTGTAATTCTCAGCAAAGGTCCCTATCCTGAAATTAATGACTGGATTCAAACTTTATTTGTCACTTGCATGTAGGATGTTGTATTGTTTTAAAGTACAAGTGAACTGGAAAAATAGCAAACTAATTTGGTTAGGGGCTAAATTGAATTGCTGGAACCAAACATCTGGAAAATCTTGGTTTATTTCAGATTTGCCCACAGTGTCTCCCTCAAAATACTGAGTAAAAACTAGAATGAAGCAAATATTTCATAACAAATAATTGGCACTTTTGTCTTTTTTCTTCTTCTTAAGCTTTGCTAGGTAATTTACAATTCTGTTCATTAAACCATTCATTTGGATAAATTCTACAAATAAGTCTTGGGCTATTAAGCAATTTAAGCAATTTCTTTTGGAAAATTTGTATTCAAAATTCAAGCTGTGCAAACTGTGAGCTGTCTGGGACAGAGATGAGTTATGTAGTGTATGATTGTTTACAGTGCCTGTCATTGGCAGATCTAGGCTTTTGAAAAGGTGGGTGGAGATGGTGTGGTGCATCATCACACATAACACAACAAGTATTTTTCTCTAGTTAAAAAGAAACTAAAAGTGTTACTGCTATGCTAGTGGCCTAAGGCTATATTATTCAGTTTAAAATCCAATCAAAACCAAATATAGCTTCATTGGAATGGCTTTAATTTGCTATATCATATATTATGTATAAAAACACACAGAAAATAAACAGAGGATATTATTTCATTAGTCCTGTAGACTTAGCCTTTTTGAGCATCTTGACAGTGCATCGTTTACTGAAAGTTTTTTCCATACCTGACAACATTTTAGTTAGAGTTAGAAACAGCCTGCAGGGTGGTGAAATAGGATCTACCTTATCAGGAGCTGCTAACAGACAGCAGGATGGCAGAAGAAAGGACAGCTTGATTGGTGGAACAACAAGAACATTAGCAAGGAGAGAAGGTTTTTAACACTTGTGGAATGAAGAGTTTAGAAGGGATCAGGTAGATCATACTGAGTTGTGAAGTCAATTGACTCCCTCACTGCTGCTGAAATAGAAATGCTGGTGCCACTGCCAAGAGTTGTTTCTAAACTTTGCACAGAGTAGGAATCATTGAGGGTACAACTGCACCATTGCACTCCCCCACCCTTGCTCTGCCCCTGGTGCCTTAGACAATGGGTTCCTGATTTATGTGTGGGATCCTTACATGCTATTATAATAGAAATAATCATTTGGATTGGAATCAGGGCATATATTACCTGCCTTACCTCAGTATGAATGAGGCTGTCTCTTGGAATAGGGTTTCTGGCATAAATAACCATGACAAGTTTATGGTCTGCAAATTTTAAATATTTAGCCCTGCAACAGCTTTATTTTGTACCAAAGTCCCAGAACCAGAGTGTGCATACAAAGGCAACTTTGAATCTCACCATCTCCAGAAGTATAAAATGCCAATCATAAAATCATAGAAAATTAGGGTTGGAAGGGACTTCAGGAGGTTATCTAGTCCAACCCCCTGCTCAAAGCAGGACCATCCCCAAGTAGATCATTCCAGCCAGGGCTTTGTCAAGCTGGGCCGTAAAAGCCTCCAAGGATGGAGAGTCAACCATCTCTCTAGGTAACCTGTTCCAGTGCCTCCCCATCCTCCTAGTGATAGTTTCTCCTACGATCCAACTTAAACCTCTCTTGTTGCAACTTGAGGCCACTGCTCCTTGTTCTGTCATCTGCCACCACTGGGAACAGTCTAACTACATCCTCTTTGGAACCACCCTTCAGGTAGTTAAAGGTTGCTATCATATCCTCCCTCAGTCTTCTCTTCTTCAAACTAAATAAGTCCAGTCTCCTCAGCCTCTCATAGGTCATGTGGCCCAGCCTTAACCATGTTCATCGCCCTCCACTGGATTCTCTCCATCTTGTCCACATCCTTTATAGTAGGGGGCCCAAAACTGGACATAGTATTCCAGATGTGGCCTCACCAATGTTGAATAGAGAGGAATAATTACTTTCCTCAATCGGCTGGCAGTAGTTCTACTAATACAGCCCAGTATGCCATTAGCCTTCTTGGCAACAAGGGCACACTGCTGACTCATATTCAGCTTATTGTCCATTGTAACCCCAGGGTCCTTTTTTGCAGAGCTGATGCTTAGCTGGTCAGTCCCAGGCTGGGATTGTTTTGTCCTAAGTACAGGACTTTACACTTTTCCTTGTTGAACCTCATGAGATTTCTTTTGGCCTAATCCCCCAATTTGTCTCCAGTCTGCCATACCTCTGGATATATCCCTGTGACTAGTTACCCCGGGAGATGTTGTTATAATAGAAATAGAACATAGATCCCCTTATTCTGGATTTGGAGATTAATAATATTACCATCTGGGAGAAATGTATGCTTTCCTTTGTATAAGTTTAGAAAATAAATTATTCTTCTTTCCATCTTGCTTGCTGTCCTCAGTTTGCCTGGTTCATGGGGATACAGGTCTGGTCACATTATGGTTGTAGCATGGCCTACTCATTAGCACAATTTGGAGAGGCACATTCACGAAACACATAGATGTACAATGACATGTTCTCTATGCATGTGTTTGGTGTTGCTAAAAACTGACCTATATATAGGAATATATTCATCACTTTAAGGAGGGCAAGTTGAGGGGCAAAAAAACACCAGTATTGGATGATCCAGGGTGCTTTCAATTTTGTCTCGGATCTATTTTAAAAGCTCAAAATATGGTAAATTTTACTATATTTAAAATGGTTGTAATGAGGTATTTTTACCTCCTGCTTGACTACTGGAATATTAGCAAATATGCCATTTAAGCACGCTACATTTGCTGTGTTCCTGATAGGATTTTATCTGCAACTTTTCAAGAAAATCTGTTTATATGAATGTTTATGGCCTTTGTATCGTAAGGTTATATAATGCCATTTTAAAACTTCAGTATGATGTATAGGGATTAAACTTGCTAATATATTAGTGGGGGAGCCATGTAATTGCATCTTCATCTATTATTCTGAAAACACTGGGAGGGAAGATATAGAAAGGGAAAAAAGAAAAGCTGTGTCCATATCTTCCTTCCCTGAGGCAACAGGCTAGTCTTCAGATATTTGGCACTTTGGAGTCTAGCTAGTCACTTGGGATTACAGATAGACCACAAGACCTACTCTGTCATGGAGAAAGGATGTTTTCTGGTTGTCAGAAGATGCAGCTGGTCAGTGCTCTAGTGAGAAAGGAGGTTATCCCTAATACCCAGGTTGTCATGCCAACTCTTATTTTCCCTGGTCTACTTTCCTACTATGACCTACCTCTTCTCATCAAGACTTCCCAAACTCCCCTGCCTCCATATTGTGGTTGGGGTTGTATCTGGACATTCAAGCCACGACACTGAGGATACATGCTTCAGGTCAGAAACTCATTAAAGTACATAAATCCTAACATATATAGTCCTAACCCCAAACAATGCTGTATTTTCTTGTCTACTTCTCTGTTCTGCAGTGTGAAAGGTCAGAGGGATTCCATCATTCCAAAACCTTTTCTTCACAGAGCCATTTTTCAGTTCCTTCTACTGTGTTACTTTCTCTCTTTCCCAAACCTGCTCCTTCAGTCTCTCCTACCCCACTGACCAACCTGCTGCTTCTTCACAATACACAATCACTGTCCTGCAATAGGCCCCTGAGATGGCTGAGTCAGGCGCTAAATATGTTGGGGTTTCCTGCTCCTCAGAAATCACTCCCTCTGTGCCTGGCTCCCTGTACAGAAATTGCTTTCCACATTCTCTGTCTGCTTGCCTCTTACATGACACCCTAAAAATGGTTGTTTCTAAATCTTGGCCTGGTTGGATTTTTTGTTATTGGACCAAACCTACCAAACGTGACTGCTAGTAGAGAGGTGTGCTAGTAATTGGGGAGGGGGGGGGGGGGGGGGGAAGGGTATATTCCATAACCTTAGGAAAGTTAGAAACTTCATACAATATTCTACAAAAGCTGAAATTATCATTGTCAGCACAGATCTAATATGGATGCCTTAGAGTTTTGAGAGTGCCTGTGTGCAACAAGATTAAACAATGTTACCATAACCATTTAAATACCTCATTTAACTTAATACAAGCGAGCAAAAGTTATGCCTAAACTAGTAAAAGCAAAATAAGACTCGGGAGGAAGGCCATATTCGGTCCTTGATGCAGGAAGTTAAATCATGGCTCTACTACTGAAGTCAAAGGGTTTAAATCAGGTCCTTTCACATACTTCAGTAATATGGAAATAAACAAGTGGAATTCTTTCAGTTAAAAAAATATCTTCCTAGGAATGTTATAAAATGTGTTATATGAGAGACTGCAATGGATTCTTTGCAGTTGCTTGATCTATAAAGTAAGCACATAGTTAATATCTTAAATCCTTTATTATGTTACCCAAAAGTATTATTCTGGCGTATCCATTAAATCAATATTTAGGTAGTTTTAAAGCTATATATTATTCATCTGGGGTGGCTTATCATGTTTCAATCTATCATGAATGCATATCTTTAGAAAGTGCTATACAGTACATTGGAAGAACATCTATGACAACTTGTTGACAAGGTTACTCTTTATTGACAGCCACATAGGCTAAGTACAGACAGTTGAAAAGCCTAAAGCTGAATTGATTCAATATTCACAGATTAGTCTAAACTGCATAGATTGAACTGATAAACAAGTGAACAGACATTCATTTTTTATTCTGAAAATGCAGTCACTTGCCTGCAGTGGCCCAGGCCAGAAGCTTGTGGGAGAGAGGGAGGGGTGAGAAGGAGGAGCTAGAGCATACCTCTCTGCTCAGCTAGAACAGAGAGCTTGAGCCAAGACTAGCCTGCCCACCCTGCAAAGGGGGGTTTGTGAGGGAGCTTCAAAGCATCTTGGGATGCTGGGTAACTGTGAGTTAACTAGATTTTGGAGGAGATCGTGGACAGAAGTTCAGTAAACCAATTTAACCTAAATCAGTTAAGTCTGATAGTACCTTCAGGTTTATCTTAAACAAGTTTCATCCATTTTGAAAGTGGTTTAAGTACACTGATCTTCTGGGCTAGGACAGAAGTTGCACATAAACAGGTTTAAGTGATCAGAAACTGGTTTAAAACTGTAACAGAACAGAAGCTCAGTGCATATAAACCAGTTTCAAAATGGCTGAAACTGGTTTAAGATAAACCTGGTTGAATGTAGTATCAGATTTAACTGATTTGGGTCAAACTGGTTTATGAAACTTCTGTCCCAAACCCCTTTCTGGTTCAAGTTAAATCATAGTCCCCCAGCATCCCAGCATGCTTTCCAGCCCTTTGCTTGGCTGTGCTGTCTGGCTCCAGAGAGCGGGGCTGGCCGTGCCCCTCTGCTCCCTAGCTGGAGCAGTGAGGGCTTGCTGATAAGGGGGTTGGGGGGGCAAGCCCAGCTGGGGATGCAGCCTAGTCTAAGAGGAGGGGAACTGCCCCCCTCCAGGCAAACCCAGGCTGAGGCCAGGGAAGGGGTTTAAATACCCCTTCCCCCACTCCACAGTTACAGCCAGCAGTAAGTTTGAGTATAAATCCCAGAGGCACCTGGAAGCAGAAAGAGGAAGTGATGAACAGATGAGCAACTCTGTAAAATCCTGCTGTTGTAATTCTGGACTGCAAATCCTAGAGATCTTAGGGGCAGGAGGAAGAGGAAGTGAACACACAGCCAGAGAGTCATGCTTTAACATCCCCCAGCTTCTGGCCTAAGCCACTGCAGGCATGTGGCTGCATTTCCTGAATCAAAGGTAAATGTCTGTTCACTTCTGTTTTGATTTAATCTGTGCAGCTTAGACTAACCTGCAAAGACAGAATCAATTGAGCCTTGGGCTTTTTGATGGTCTATACCTAGCCCTGTTGTGTTACAGATCTGAACAGTTTTTGATCACTTATACTGGTTTCACTTATAATGGTTTGTATGTAACATCAGTCCCTAGCCATTAAGAGAAACTAAAATGACATGGACTACCTCGTTTGGAAAGAATAGATGAGAAGATATGATAGAACACCTGTCATGTTTCCTCTGACTCTTTTCCAAAATAAAATTGATGGATGAAAGGGGAAAAAATTGGATTGTATTAACTATCCTTTTCTGTGAAATAAGGAAGAATGCTTTAAAACAGATAAAATGTAAACTTTTTATGCAAATGCTATTTCTGTGCACTCGTCATAGGTTATTATTGTAGTAAACAGTCAAGAACCTTGGAAGAGATGTGGTCTTCTGAGAATGTATGCAGATAATAGCGTGTAAATTATTTACAGAGAACAGCTTTGCCTTCAGAAGCAGCAGCTGCCAGATAGTAGCTTATATTAGCAATGCTTTTGTTTTTTAGACAAAAGCTATGTTTAAAAATGGCTCATTTTCATACTTTTTCCTCAAAATGCCATATGTATGTGTAAAACAAATTGCTTGTCATATTGCTTTTTGAATCTTACACATTTTGAGATGTTTGAGCACACAATGGGCAGGCTCCATCCCAAAAATCCATGCATAAACATTCCCAGAATTAGTTCTTTCTTTCTTAACTTTCATTATCACATTAGCTTTAAAGTTTAAGAAAAATCAGTTTTATACTAACATGTTAAAAATATGAAGACAACAAATAATATTAATATGAACTGTAACCTTCATCAAAGGCATTCTAAACTATTCTTCATGTAAACAGACTGTATTGGAAACAGTCGAAGTGTTGATGTTAGAAGTGTTGTTACAAGTTGATATTAGAAGTCTTGTTACAGATGTTAGAAGTCCTGATATATGCCCGTATATGTTTCTCCATAGCAAAGCTATTATCACACTTCTACTCCATGTTATAAAGAGGGAAAACTGCTCTTGAGTTAAGAAGCGTCTATCTGGTCCTGCTGCAAAAGATAATGTTTTAACTTTGACCATCTTGTAAACACTGGTGTTTAGGCATCAAGCAGAAAAATGCATAAGACATGTTTATTGATTTATATGTACAGTGACATTTATAGTGTATGTTTGCCTAAAAATACCCACATATAATTTGATCTGAGCATGGATATAAGTTCTTGGGCTCAGCCTCAAGAATAAACAAATATGAAATTCAGGGAAAGGATCCTAATTTGAATCTTCTAAAGCAATCGTTGCTTTAATTTTATATGTTTTGAATCACCAGATTATCTCAGTACATCAGAATGGGAAAAAGATAGTTTCTGCATTGGAAAGACATGTGTTGTGGGAGTAGCATGGTAGGAAATCCTATAGGAGCTCAGATACCTTGATGGACTACTGGGTGACAAAAAGTTAGACCTTGTGGTGGTGCACCTTTGAATGCTTGTCACTTTAAGGGCTTAAGCAGGCTGAGAGGCAGCTTTCAGGTGACTGCATAGCCAATCAGGTAGTTACATGACAGTCAGGAGGCATCCTGATTGGAGCAGGGCTGACTAGCCTCAATATAAGAGTAGGTACTGAAGAGTAGTTACTGCAGTGATGCTGCCAGAGTAACATCGCCCAGCCAGAGCTCTTCTGCTCCCAAGAACATCCTGGAGGTTAGGGTAGGAACTATGGGGAAGGAGAAGGTTCCTAGGGAGCCAGTGGGGTTCCAAGTCCCAAGGAACTGGCTGTAGGCTTCCAGCTGTGGAGAGACCATTTATACCTAGGCCTAGAGAAGGCACACGCCAGCATAGGAAGGGGCTTAGAGCTTCTGGGCCTACTGAGGGGCTAGGTAAACCCCTGATTAGAACTGGTGGTGAGGCCAAGGGCTCAGATGAGCCCAGTGGAGTAAAGGGCTGCCAGGTATATGATCTCTGGGGCTTTAGTGGTGGGAGTTGATGGCTTTATGGTGGGGACCAAGGGGAACCCCCCTTGAGTAGGAAGGTTAGCTGCTGCTAGACTGAGGCCATGGAATCTCAACTGGTCAAAGCAAGGGGGCCAGGGCTGATAGGCTGAAGAGCAAGTAAGCCCACTGCAAGGGGCAGGCCAGGTTTGTGGAGTGCTACTGACACCCCTAGCTGGCCTGGAGGCAGGGCCAGAGCCTAAAGGAGGCTGATGGCCCTCTTGATGAAGGGGGCATCACTGCCAAGAGAGGGTAGGCTGTCAGCCAGCAAGCAGGCTGGTATGAAGGAGGCTGAAGCTCAGGCTCCAGATGAGAGGCATCTTATAAGGGAGTCTGAGTGAATTGGGCCAAGTGACTGAGGGTATGTGATGTGGTGGAGGCTGTAATAGGAAGGAGCATCCCAGGGAGAACATCCAGGAGCCCAGTGAGAGCAAATAAGACCAGAGCAGGTAGGCCTGTGGTTGGTCTTGCAGAATGACCTAAAACTACACCCTGCTGGGGTTGGATGGTGTGTTGGGGCTGCATGTGGCAAGGTAGTCCCCAGGAAATACCACACCAGTGCCTCCCTAATGAAAGGTGAGTATGGGGCACTAGAAAGCCTCAGCCCCCACTGCCTTGTGGGTGACCTTGTAGAGGGGAAAGCTAAGGGAGCATACCCTGGCAGAAAAGCACCAGGCTTGGGCAACAACACAGGGGCCAGGAGGGACTGAGACCCAAGGTCTAAATGAAAATGAAGCCCTGTGGGAGACCTGAGTGGGTGTGAGGTCCAGGCATGTTGATATACCTGAGGCCTGAGTGGGCTATAGGCCAAGAGTGAGGTGCAGGTAAGTCAACAGATGCCTGAGGCCTGAGTGGGCTGTAGGCCGAGTTAGCAGTCCAGGCATGTCAATGGACTTCTGAGGCCTGAATGTGCCATAGGCCAAGAGTGGGGTCTAGACATGTTGACAGACACCTGAGGCCCAAGAGATGTAAAGCCCAGAACCCCAGTGACAGGGTGGAGTAGTTACCCTAGTGAAGGGGCAGAGTGTAAAGGGCTAGAAGCCTAATATGAGGCAAAGAGCCCAGTGAGGTGGCATGTGGCCCAGGCACACCTAAAGATACCTGAGGCCAAGTTTGGGCCTGAGGCTGTGTGTGGCCCGGGAAGGGAGCTGGGGGAGTAATAGTGGAAGTGATTTTTGGATGCCATCTGCAAGGCATGGAACATGGTTAAGGGAAGGTTGGAGCTGTGTATTACACTCTTGGCATCAGGGCATTAAATGGGCAGCCTCACACATTTTTCCAACAGTTTTCTTTGATACATCAAGGCGTGATGGGCGAATCAGGGTGGACTGCCCTAGACAGGTTGGCAGGATGAAGTAAACAACTGGCCCCGAGATGGTCCCCTCTCACAGACCTGAACCAAAATGCACAGTACAAGAGTATATGATCTTAAGTGAAGCTTTGATCCTGATATGGCTCAAACTTCATGTTGTCCCCTATCTCTGACAGACCTAACCAAAACCTCAGCTCCAAATATTCCCTAACCTCCACTTTGGGGTCTTGCCCACATCCAGTCACAGCCCCTTAATACCATATTTTCTCACACATAAATTGCCCCTTTTCCCCCAAAACCAGCAAGGGAAAATTGGGATGCACATTCTATATGCAAGGAAAATGGATCCCCATGGGTCCAGAAATTTGGTAGGCATGGGGAGATGGAACAGTGGCAGTATTAATTCGTGCATCTCACTGACTTCCATGAGCTTTGGAGAGGACTGAGTTCAGTACTTTTTTTTCTTGCCATAATGTAAAAATAAAATCCCAACAGCAGTAACTTAACTGTGCATCACATAATATTGTTGGGGAGAGGGGTGCTTGCAAAGAAAGGTGATTGTTAGGGCAGTGTGACGCTTTGGCCGCCAATTCAATTCGGAATTGAATCATGAGACCCATTAAAAGATCTGAATCGAAACTGAAGCCTTCAAATCTGTTCGGCAAAGATTCAGAGATTTGGATCAGGCAGCTGCAGGGTCTGCTGCAGCTCCTCAGGCTGTGCCTGCCTCGCCATGGGAGAAGCCCCTATGGCTGCCCTGCCTGGCCCCATCCCCTGCCTGGCCCAGCCTCCTGGCACTTAATTTTTTTTTTTTTAAAAGCCCTGCACTTGCTGGCAGTAGCAGTGGCAGTGCTGCACTCACCAGCAGTAGCAGCAGCAGCAGCTGTGTGATGCGGGGGAGCGGAGCACTTCCCCGGAGCCAGCGGAGCCCGCGCCAGGCTCCAGCCCTGGCCCCAGCCACCGGCCCCCGGCTCCAACCTCCAGCAACCAGTCCCTGGTCCCCAGCCCCTGGCTTCAGCCCCTGGCCCCCAGCTCCCAGCTCTGGCCCCTGGCCCCCGGCCCCTGGCTCCCGGCTCCAGTCTCCAGCCCTTGGCCCCAGCCTCTTGCCCCCAGCATCCAGCCCCCAGCTCCAGCCTCCGGCCCCTGTCCCCAGCCTCTGGCCCCCAGCCCTCAGCCCCCTTTGGTAAATGTCCCATGCCGGACTGAGGCAGTGCACTCATGGACTGCTGTCCCTTAGAGGGAACATTGCCACCCAGCCCTGCCCCAGCCTCCTGGCAATTAAGCCCCGCACTCACTGGCTGAAGCAGCAGGGATTAGGGCCTCTGGGAGCTGCCTGGGAGTTGGGGTTGAGTGCTGCTGGGCTCTGGCTGACATGTGGAGCCACCCCAGCTCCCAGGCAGCATCTGGTACACTGC
>NW_005841967.1:1871314-1892074 GCF_000455745.1 Alligator sinensis | reverse complement strand
TATGCCATGGGGCAGCTGCCATGCAGGCACCAGGTGGGAGGGGTGATCCCTGCTGCCCCCCACTGCTCTGCACTGCACAGGGGGGGATTCTGCCATGAGCACCCAGAAGCTCTGATCGCTGCTGCCAGAGCCAGTGAGTATGGGTCTTTTTTTTTTTCTTTTTAATTGCCAGGATGGTGGGGCTGGGCCGGGGGACTCTGCCATGTGTGCACAGAACCCCCACAGCCGCTGCTACTGTTGGCGAGTGCCAGGGGTTTTTTTTGCTGGCGGGGGGAGTTGTTTCTTTTGGGATGTTGGGACCGGGCGGGAGATCTATCAGGGGTGGGGCCGGGTGGGGGTGGAGATCGGGGAGCAGGGGCTGCATGGGTGGGGTTCTGCCAGGAGTCCCCAGAGCCAGTGTGTGCAGGGCTTTTTGTTTTGTTGTTGTTGTTGTTTTTTTTTAAAGTGCTGGGAGGCTGGGCCTGGGTGGGGGGTGGGGCCAGGTAGGGCAGCCATGGGGGTCTCTCCCATGGCTCCCACCACCTGGGGAGAGGCAGGAACAGGCGGAGGAGCTGCAGGAGAACCTGCAGCTGCCCAGCTGTGCCTGCTTCTCCCCGGCCCATTGGAATCTCCGAATCGGAGTCGAATCTCTGATTTTGATTAGGCTGAATTGAATAGGGATAGTGATTCAAATCACCAGATCGAATTGCTGTTCTCTGAATCCACCGAATCTGAATCGAATACTTCCCTATTCGCACAGGCCTAATGATTGGAATTAGAAATTGGCTTTTTATCCCTGTGACTTTCATATAGTATTCCTAGTGTTGAACTGAACATCCATTTTGTTTAGAACTGCCATCAGCTTGTATCTCATTTCTTTCACTTAAACTGCTCTGAAAAGCAACTTAGCCCTCATCCATTCTCATGAAACCGTAACCATTGTTGTTCTCATGGGGTAGCTTGTTACCCCACCCACACGAAGCAAATGGAACCAGTGGCAACAGTGTAAATGTACCAGAAACTATTTATTAAACATATAGATTGTTTGAAAAAAGATTGATTATGATTTGAACCCAAAATATTATTTAATTAGAACTATGAACAAAATTTAAACTTTTTTTAGAGTTTCAAAACGTGAATGAACAATTTGCTAAGTCTGCAGTTCACACTGTTTTCAAACTAACAATTACTTCTAAACACATTTCCTAACTATTGTAACTAAATATTGAATTCCTCACAAAACACAAGTGATGTACTGTGGTGCACACAAGCAAATTGCTTACAATCTTCACATCATTTCTGGGTTTTGTGGTCATCTGTCCTTGGACAAAAAGCACAATGTCCACACATGCTTGCAGAAGGTTCTACTGGGGTGCATTGTGGCAATTTGTAATTTAGGGCAGTCATACCAGAATTGACAGACTTAGACAGATTACGTGTATCCATCATTCTTCGTTGTATTTGTCCATTGATCAACTGTTCTCCAAGCTCCTGCAAAAAAAAGTGCCATCTTCTTAAATGTGATCTTTGCTTCCAGTTTGCATTGTGGCCTAGCCAAATGATGAGGCTGGCAATGGCAGCCACATCCAGCATATTGAAAAATAGTGTCATCGGCCACCTGTTGATTTTCCATCTGCAGGTGGTCATATGAACTAAGTGGTCAAGGTTATCCAACCCACCCTTTTTTTTATTGTAGTCATGGATGATGTCCAGTTTTCTGTGCTCTCCAGCCACTGACAGGTCATCGTGCATGCCTGACAGCAGCAGCACAACTTTGGACTTCTTTGGAACATAGGAATCTAGGGTGAGTTCCCCATCAAAAGCAAAAATGGATGAAAATGTTTCCCTTCTCCATTTTGCTTGAATTTTGTTTAGGATATCAGCCCTGTTATTCCGAATCATACCCATGTAAACGGATGGTATAACATGGGAAGTTGCCCATTCCCCGCCCTGATACCAGGGGGCACTATCTGCAATGCCAAACCTCCCCTACACCGCAGTCCATAACTTCTGTTGCTATAATTAGCATATTTAACTGCACAGACATTTATGCCTGGAAGTGTTTACTGGGCTGGGCTTATGTGACATTAATAACTTTACAAGGTATCTCATTTTATCATTATGAATACAGGTACTGTATTGTATATTACCACGTGAGTGTCTGTCTGGTGGACTTAGCAGGACAAAGAATGGCAGTAAAAGATAAGCCAAAAATACATTCAATCCTTGTACTTTAATCTGAGACCTGATTACAGACCTTCTTTTAATTTTGTAGGCCAGGGGCAGGCAATTATTTTGGGCGGAGGGCCACTTACTGAGTTTTGGCAAGCCATCGAGGGCCACATGACAGACAGCCCAGAGCAGATTAATATTAATTTTCTAAATTTTTTAGGGGCCCCGCAGACCGGATAGAATGGCCTGACGGGCCACATCTGGCCCCCGGGCCACATTTTGCCCACCCCTGTTGTAGGCTAAAAGTTTGGCAACCACTGAGAAACTGCAACTGTCAATCCTGTCAAATGCTTAGTGAAGTGTGTTGGCCTTGTAATGTCAATGGCATTCTGTAAAATTGGAGTAACTTGTCTTAACTTGCAATGGGTGAATCTTGAAAGTCTTTGATACTGAGTTTAGAGAAGCTGCAGAGGGTTTAGAATTCACATCTAAATTCTGAGCTGTAACTCATGAACGCATTGAAGTCAACAGGAGCGTTTCCAGACAGACAGGCTGGACCTGTGTTAATCCTCAGTCAAAAAACTTGAGAGACCTGGATTCAAATTTTTGCTCTGTCATGGTCTCCCTATAGGTAGGTCACTTAACCCCTGTGTGCTTCAGTTCCCTATTCATGAAATGTGGGTGAAAGCCTTTTTGTGCTCCACAGAAATAGGGAGAAATAGGTTAAGGATTGATATATTCAGATAACCTGATAATGGGGGCCCTTTAAGTGCCTTACACATTCGTGGGGCCAGGATTTCACTATGAATCTTCTAAAATATTCTCTGTCTTCTTCACTGAGTTTCTTCCTTTCCCCCAACACAGATCCATGCTCACAATTGTTGGTCTCCACTCCTTGACATCTGGCTTGTTTAAATCATCACATGCATAGGCGATGTGTGGGGGGGGCATGTGCCCCCACTGAGATTGGCTGCCACAGGCCAAGGAGTGGGCAGCAATGGCCGATTGCCCCCCCCCAAAGAATGTGGGGACACCTGGAGAAGCACTGGTGGCACTTCAGGTTTGCTGCTGGCACTTCCGGTTTGCCACCGGTATTTCTGCTGGGACCCCCTTCTCCGGTTGGCCGCTGGTGTATCCCCAGGATCAGGAGGCACCAGTCGCCCATGATCACATGCATGTATACAGTCTCTGTGTCTCCCTTTTCTCCAAGAAGGAGGTAGAGGAGACTTTCTGCCATGCTTTCCTGTACTGTCCCCAGCTGCAGCAACTTTGTCACCCGCAGTATCCTCTGCAGCACGCTGGACTTCGAGACAGTGTAAGTTTTCTCTATCCTGTACCAAGAGGCTGAATGGAGTATGATCTGGATCTGCCTGGCCAATTTCCTGCTAGAACAGGCCGAGATGGCAACCCTGAGAAGCTGCAGGGGCCAGCTCTAATCTCTTCCAACTCTTCTGCTTCTCAGTCCAGAAGTGTGTTACATTTAAGTTTGGACACTTTAACTTACAATGAAATATAGAGCAGTATGTGTCACACTGGCTGTTGAGGAGGGGCTCTGGAAGGAAGAAGACAAACAGCTACTCCTAAATGTGTAACCCCATGAAGGTCATTGCGGGGAAGCGGTTACAATTTATGGTGATATGACTGCTTTCGTTATGAACAGATATTTCATGCTCTGCTTCCGGGGTGAGGGGAAAGCAGGGGGCACACACTTTTGCACTTTCATCTTTTGCTTTTAATATTTTTGAGTAAAGATTTTAAATTTTAAAATATCTATCTATCTACCTATCTATCTATCTATCTATCCCTTCTCCTCCCTCTTCCACCCAGCCCAGTAATGACCTCTGCTTCCCTGAATATCCTTCCTACCCAACTCTTGTCCCCAGATACAGGGGAACAAATGTAAAATGCTATTCTAAAAGAATAGGGAGGAGAAAAAGAGAGAATCACAGAAGAGTCAAGAACAAAATCAAAGCCAGAAAGAACTGAGAGAGAGTGGATGCTTGAAGCCTATGTATTCAGGCAGCAGGAGACCTAAATATCACATTTCACTAATGTACTGAACAGATGATGGCTTATTTTCCTAAACTAAGCAAGTTACTGCCGTGCTTTCAGGAAAATTGGCTAGGCATGTAGTTATAAAATACAGTAATTGCTAGTTGGATTTCCCCTTTACTGTAATCAGAGACTCTTACCCAAACATCCAGTTGTACTGTTTATTTGTGGAGTGAGATAGGCTGGTCTTGTGCATAATGCTGAAGACTGAAGCACAACTGGCTTCTGTTCCATAGTTTGGCCACGAACTTGCGGTGAATCAAGTGGACAAGGCGCCTGTAGCTAACATCTGTGGGACAGGAATTAGTATCATAGCCATAACTGTGTATATAAGTTTTCCTAGTCAAAAGAGCTTACAGTCTAGGTAGACAAATTGACAAAGCATGAGAGAGGAGAGACCAGTGACATGATCAAGGTCACACAGCAGGGCTGGGAATCCTTATTCCAAGTCCAGGGCTTTATTTACTGGACTATGTTTTCTTTCCTGTGAGTCTCAAGTTTGGTACTTGAACTGACTGTTATTTCAGACTGTACCTCAGCTTCAGTGTTGGTTTCCTTATCTTGAAAATGATGTATGAATATGGTGTAAATTATGCAAAGACTAGGAACAAGGTCAAATTTTGATAGTTTTGGGGAAGAACTGATAAATGATAGAAGACCTATCTCATGTAGATGTTTGTGCTTTTCTTGCAGCTATTTATATTTTATAGTCCCAGCCTTCCTTCAACTAGACTGTCTCAAATTTATGCAGTGAGGGCCTAGTCTTGAAGTTGCATATAAGAAACAACTCTGCCAGAATCTGTCCTGAATCTTTTTGTCCACTTTAAGTTCCCCAAGGGTCTTATTAGAAATAGAAGATAAAGGCACCTACTTTTCCAGTATATAATTTTGCAGGGTTTGATATTTTGACACTACTTCAGTGTGTCTTTTACGGGGTGCACAGTATAGGACCCACTAACATCTTTTTTATTTCTAATATCTATATATTATTGCTTAGACAAAGGTCATTTAGGATTTTAAATGTGAACTAGCAGTTTAAAAACCCACCTGAGATGATGTTTTTCAAGGGTCTAGGATTACTTGCTTTCCAATTCAGTCTTCCAAGTACCAAGCTGAAACAACATAGATAAATTTCCTTCTGCCTTAATGCTCCAGATTCAGAGTCTATCAAATACCTCACTGAAAGCTCATCTTAATAATAACCAGAGCTCATAGGCTCACTCAGCCTTAAAATAAATCAGAAAGTACTAGAATTACTTTTTTTTCAGTGAACAACCTTTGTCAGGGAAGTCCTAGTGAGAAGTAACGGACAGATTTAGCAAGGAGCAGAATAATCATAAAACATGCCTGAAGAACAGAAGTTATCCTACAAGCAGCAAATGCTGTAGAAGCAAAAGGATGAACAATGCGGCATGCCTACTAGTGAGAATAGGATTCTAGGTAAAACTAGTTAAACGTTCTTAGGCAACATGTCATTTCTGTAAAACTGAAACTTTCTGTGGAAACACCTTCACTTTTTCAAAAGAGAAGTTTAAAAAAAAAAGAAGCAAATGGATAATGTCAAAATGTAATATTTTAATATTTCTGGAATCAAATGTTTCAGGATTTTTCATTCCTTTTTCCACTTTGAAAAAATGCCAAAATAAAACAAAATTAACCACACTGGTATACTTCAAATTGACAGCATGTTTTGATTATTTTGTTATGTGGGAAATCTTAAAGGTTTTTATTATACTGCTTGCTTTATTATGATTTGGAACTTATCAAATTTCAAGATTTTGTGTAAATCTGGAAATTCTAGTTCATGCACGGCCATAACTCTGAGACACAGTCCAATGCATTATTGATAATGATGACGATGAGACTGGGTGTGTTAGGCAAATGAAAATACAGGAGAAAATAAAGCAGGATTGGTAGGTGGTCTAAGCCTGGCCCTCTGTAGTAGTGTAGTCAGTGGGGATTGGAAAATACTGTATTACAGAAAGTACAAATGTGAATGTGCTGATGAGTTTTACAACCTTAAGGCAGTAAGTTGAACTTGACCTCTGGTTCCAAAAGCAAAATGCTAGTGATTTTATCCACTTAGACATTTGCCTTCCACATATCAGCCTCATCAGTAGCTTCTGACATTACACTTGGCCATTTCTTATCTGAGCTATGTTTCTCTTAAAGCTGTGGTGGCTGATTTAAACCTCATGTGAAAGATGTCTGTTAACCAGGCTAACTGATATCATTGTGTCCCATCATCATTAAAAACAAGTGTAGTCTTTAATTTTTCAGTGGTATTTTTGTGTTGAATAAAAGTAAAAAGTACTCATAGATGTATTTATTTATTTATTTTGGCCTTTTCAGTTCCATGTTTGAAATTCAAAACAATTTATTATATATACTGTGTGAGTGAAGTGGATAGAATACATGTGGATTTCTAACCATCATTTTTTACACTTTGCAGTGTGTGTATGAGTAGAGAACTCTAATAACATGCTTATCATCTGTCTGCTTTCTCTTTTTTTCTGCTGTGCACATCTTCCATTGAAGATGTTTCCATATTTTGGGAAGTTAATCATTAAAGCCAGTGCTATTCATTTTTGTACATGTTAAGGCAGTACATCTGCTTGCAGCATGAATTGCACTTTGTCTGATGTTCCTTCTGTGTTTGCTGCATAAAGAAAATACTCTATTCAGGTCTAAAAAATAAAATTCAAATGCAACTTTAAAAAGTCTCTTTGCATTGATGCAAGTCTTCCCTGACACACATTGATCGCCTGTCATATTCTGTAAATTACAATTATATATATGCATGCTCCATAGTACTGCTGCTAAAAATAATCTAATTGTTCTTTCATTCAGCTTGAAGGGCGGTAAATACGTATTAGTAACTATATACCCAAATAACTATATGATAAATATGAATTCTGATCTTTATACCAGCCGTCTAAGGATCAGAGATGTCAGATATGGAAAAGGTCCAATAGACCACCCAGTTTCTTAACCATTCTGTGTTGCCTGTTGTTTCCATATTGGCTCTTCTCTTTCCATATATTATGTACTCATGAAATATAGGCTCTATTTTTGGAGTGAATTATAAATTTAAATGAAAGTGTCTTGCAAGCATTTCATAGGTGGTATAGTAGCAAATTTGCTGTGACCACTTGTTATATCCGACTGGCTCGGGTGCAGTGTGCTTCGAGATGGGGGTCTGCAGTGGAGCCCTTGTGCTGAGGCACACAGTGATGGGAACAGCCAGCCCAGGGCTGCCTGTTCCCCTTTCTCATAGCACCCTGTGCAGCCATGAAGCAACTGCGAGGGGTGCAGGATGCCTTACTATGGGGGCTCTTGCAGTGCATGGAGATGGGGGAGCAGGCAGCCCTGGGCTGGCTGCTCCCCTGTCTCCATGTGCCACCCCCCTTAGGCTGGCTGGGGCATAGGGTGCCTCAGCAGGGGTCTGCCTGTGGGCTAGCCTGACACTGAGGTACCCTGTACCCCAGCCATCCCCCCATCCAGCACATGAAGCAGCAGGACAATGTGTCCCACTGCAAACTGCATGAGCAGGGGCGTGTGCTGCAGTACAAAGTAGAGGCATAAATTTGTGCCACTACTGTTTATACTACTGCAAATGCATGCCCCTGCTTCTGTGGACACTTCATGTCTTTAGCTTAGGAATCAACACATGCTAAGCCACAGATGGAAATCATTTCAGTTTGGACTAGAAATCCATTTATATTTTGGTCCTCTAGAATCCTCCAGCCAACAAGAGTACAAAGGCTCCATATGGATTTCAGCCTAGTTTAAGGCATATTCCAGAACTAACTAACCCATTTGCTATTGGATTGAGTTATTATGCAAAGCTCATCTATAAAATTGGCTTAAGATGTGTCCCTTGTCTTAACTCCTTTGAAAGGCAATCAACTCCACAGTACAGGGGCGGGCAATTATTTTGGGCGGAGGGCCGCTTACCCAGTTTTGGCAAGCTGTTGAGGGCTGCATGGGTAGCCCTGCCCCTTGACAGGTGCCCCGCCCCCTGATCACCATCTTGGGACCAATGTCCCAGGGCTAGTGTCGGTGGGGCCCAGAGCAGGGCACAGGCTGGCAGGCATCTGCGGAGCCAGGCTGGGCTGCACGAGCAAGGAGATGGGGGAGCTGTCTGGGCCCCATAAAGCCCCTGCCGGCTGGGACCCTGTACCTCTGTCACCCTGCTCTGGGCCCTGCTGGTGCTGGCCCTGGGACACTGGTACGGGCCCTGTGCTCCCGCTCCCACTCACTCCCAGTGCCCATGGTAGAGGTGGGGGGCAGCGCGCAGCCCCGACCCCCTGCTTGCCGGCAGGGAAGAAGCTGGTGCAGAGCGCTGGGAAAAGCGGCCCCTCATCCGCCCCATGGTCGGCGCCCTGTGCTGCAGCCACTCACAGCCTGCATGGCTCATGTGCTGCCAGTGAACAAGAGCTGAATAGCAGGGTTTCTGTATTGTAGTAACTGGCTCTGCATAGGGCACAGACTGGGAAGAAGGATTCAGCATACTTCCATAACAGGAGAGACAGCCCTCCTTTGTAGTAAATGCAAAGATGAGTCTCTCCTGAAGTTGCTGGATGCAGAGATATCCTTTAATGCTTCCTGGCCTCCCAGCTCTCATTAGGACTGATCTGACCTGCAATGCTTACTGGATGCATGCAGGGTCTCTCTAAATCCTGGCTGGGATTAAGCTGTTTGAAATGGATTGTTTCTATTAACAGAGTATGGGGTTTCAAAAGTGGAGTTTATTTAACAATAGGAAGAATTTTTCACAAAGTAAGATTTCTTCCAAGGATCCTAACTCACTTAGGCCCTTAAGCTTTTGAATCTTTTCCTCCAGTAAGCTTGCAAAAAATAATAGCAATCCTTATCAAAAAGAATAGGAGGAACATATTGTTCTAAGGCCTTTTGACAACCTAAAGTTCAGACTTCATTTCACTACAACATCACAGTCTTTACCAGCAACATTGTCATTGTACTACAATATCCAGGAAAAGAAGAGTGGGAATTTCAAATGTTTTCCATGAATACAGGGGCTATTCAATTAATGCTAGGTCGTGCCTCCAATTTAGACAAACGTTTTTCTGAAAGAATCCTTACACAGGCTTCTGCAGCCTGGAAGACACATTTGTTGTTGAATTGTGAATGGATATTCACTGCAGTTTCACAAGCTGTAGTAATAATCCTTTTGGCTACATAAGGGAGTCACTGATACAGCGTTGAGGCACTACCTGCCTACAGTGTCTTCATGTATCAGGCAGCTTTCACTGAAGTCTCTGACAAAATTATTCTTACAAAAACAGCAACGGCAAAAGAAAGCAACAATCTACTATGCTAGCTCAACATCCTTTTCATTTTTAGTACACAAACTGATTTTTCAAGGTAAACTGCTTGCCCTGAAACCATTGTATAGTTAGATGGGTTTATTTCTTTCCTGGCCACATATCAATCTACTTCCATAGGCTTTGGACCAGGCCTCCCAAAATTAAGAGAACAACCAACCTTTTTGTTTTGCATTTTTGTGTTTTAGTGGTACATGGATGTATAAGAGAATAAAGTTTGGGATCAAAAATTGACTTTTCACATGAACAGTTCTAACTGATTTCAGTGGAGGATGCATTTGCAAAGCATGAACATGTCTATTGGAGAACACAATTCTTGGGTAAGCACATGTACGTGATGTGCACTCTTTTGCTGAGGTTTATTCAGTGCATATTAATCCCATGCACATGTTACTTCTGTCTTTCATGCACTTTGATGTACTATCTGAGAACAGCTGAGTTTATAAAGATACGATGTTTACTTATTTATTCAGAAAATAACTAACATGATTCTGGCTAAATAACTGACATTAAAATGGTGGAAGATTTTTTTTTAACTTTTAAATTTAGACATAAAGTATTACCATAATATAACATTAACATAACTATCCCTTTTCTATAGAGATTCCATACATAGACCAGCAGAGTGCTTTTCAAAGGGAAATAGAATGTTGGTGTACAAGCCCCTGTAGCCTTTCAGGGCTGGGGGAAAAGCAACTCTGAAAGCTGCCAATATTGATGTATACAGCGTTTGATTCAGTTAATTTATCATATTGAGACTGGTCCAGGCCTTGAAAGGGGTGGGGACAGTTGGGGACAGAGAACAAGAAAAGTTCATTAATATTTCCAAAACCGTATGTGGCTGTTCCCTTGTGCATTTGTCTGTAATGTTCATGTATATTCACACCTAGGAAAAATGTGCTTAATTTGCAGAGGCTGTTTTAATTTTGCAGGGTGTGGCAGCTGTTACTGTTGAAATAATGCATGCTTGCATCACAAGAGTGAGTTGATAGTCAAAGAACGAGTCAATATTTTGTTTCTGAAAATACAATGTGCTAGATTCAGAGTGGTGTACCCAGTGTACATCATGTTGTTGTCAGATTTACGCCATAAGGGCAGGTTAACTATCTGTGGGAGAATTATTTGAGTGCAAAAGACTATTCTATGTTAGTGTAAGGGCTTTGGTACTATCCCATTTCCTTGTGAACACTAAAGGGTGTATGGCCAGCAGAAAGAGGAGGTATTCAGGACATGTCTATATTGGGGTTGGTGATTATCATGTTGTGGGTTCAGTTCAGTGAGGCAGGAGTCATCTTTACAAGGAAGTTTCTTTGTTTGTGCTGGCAGCACCCAGACTGCCATCAGACAGACTTTCTCTCTTTCTCTTTCTATCCAACTCTCTGTCAAACTGGGTTTGTCAAACTCTGCCTAACTCTTAAAGGTATACAATTCTCCCAAGATAAGTAACAACTCTTATAAGGTAGAGTTGTTGGGCAGCTCGGGGGCACTTCCAACTTCAGCTGGAGTCTTGAATAACCTTTGTTGACATATCAACAAAAGTGAGACAGTCCATACCCAGGAGGTTCGGGGGCAGAAGAGTATAAAAATGAAGAGGAGATTGAAGCTCCTTGCAAAGAGACTCTGGGGTTGGATGCAAGGGAGCACCTGAGGAGTTCTGGGAGTTTGGGGCCTGGAAAGGGACCAGCTGAGTGTTCTTTGAGGGGGTGGGTCTAGGGTTTATGGACTAGCCTGGGAGCAGAAGAACAGCTTTATCCTTTGGAGTGGGGCAGAGAACCTCTGGTTGGATGGCCTTTGCCTCAATAAATGCCTGTAGCAAAGCAATCACCTGCTTTCCTCTGTGAAACTTTGGGTTGCACTCAGACTCTCCACAAGAGGTAAAGTCCCTCTGTCTTCAAAAGTCACACCTGGGTTGGCTTGGGGAATCCTCTCGGAGAACAAATAAAACGTCAGTGGTCCTGAGCAAGCACCTCCTGGATGGCGCTCCTGGACCCAGCACATCTATAGAAGAAATTTTACAGAAAAAACAGCTTCAGAAGTGTGGTGAAGCAGGATCATCAGATACTCTCATCAGTAGAACAGTGTGACTAACTGACCCCATAGTTTGGTGGCTGAACCAAGAACTCAAAAAAATTGCTTTAAATGAACTTGAAATGTGACTCTCTCAGTTTTCCTGCAATAATGAAAAAGCCAAAATAAAAGTTTACATCAGTAAAACTATCTGCCCCAAAATAAAATGGTTTGGCATTAGGGATTTTAACTCCTTCAAATTTAAATTTCGGTAAACATTTAAAAATGCCCAAGTTGGTGTCATCTGCAAATCTGCTAAGGGTGCACACATTTCCATCCTCCAAATCATTAATGGAGGTATTAAATTATATCAGACCCAAGGAAGAACCCTGAGGAGCCCCACTTGCTGCCTCCTCCCAAATAGACATTGAGCCATTGATCACTCCTTGAACATGATCCAACCAGTTATGTATCTATTATGGCTGTGTGAAATGGCACCGTTCTATTTCGCCTTGAGTTTCGAGGTTTCAACGGAACTTTGTTTCATATTGAATTTCATTTTGATTTGAAACAGCTGTTCCATTTTGTTTTGTCAAAACAGTGAGGCTGTTTTGATTCTGTTTCGACATTTTGCTAGATCGGGTTGGGGCCAGGGAGTCGGCTCAGCTGGGCGGACTTCTGCCCCCCATCCCCGATCTAGCACCGGGGTTGGGGAGTCAGCCCAGTTGGGCTGACTTCCACCCCCAGCACTATGGTCGAAATGTTTCAACTTTTGGAACATTTTGACTAGCCTTGTCTTGTTTTGAGGCTGTTTCGAAGCCCTTTGTTTCTATTTTGCTTTTTTGACCTCGAAATGAGTTGAAACAGTGTTGAAACAAAACGGCCAGTGAAATTTTGCACAGCCCTCTTATGTATCTTACAGCACCTTCATCTAGACTGCATTTCCTTCATTTACTAATGCCAGTGTCATGAGAGATTGTATAAAAAGCCTTGCTAAACTCTATGCATATCACATCCACTGTTCTTCTTCCCTCCAGAAAGCCTGCCACCTTGTCATAAAAGGAAATCAGATCCGTGAGGCACGATTTGTTCTTCACAAATCCATGGTGGCTCCTCTTGTTCACCTTGGTATTCTCTAAATTATTAAGGAGAGATGAGTGGGATTAAAAGACCCTTCTAGTCCCTGTAACCCATAATGGATTCATAGCAAGTATTGGGAACCTTGTTTCCATTATGTTTTCTCTTTTTCCACCTCAACCTTGCATAGGGTCCCTTATTAAACCAGTCCAGACTGTGAATATGGTCGGGATGACCCTTCCACCATACATATGTAATACAGTTCTGATATCCTTTCATTACGTGAGAGGGGTAATTGTGTTTTACTACCTTTAAATTCAGAAAATTATTATTTCAGCCACTGTCTCTCAAATGATCAAGGAACCGGAATGAAAATAGAACCTGGTCCATCTGATGGTCTTCCTTTCCTCAGGAATAGGTTCTGACAGGTAGAAAGTCTCCTTCCCTCTGGAGCAGCTATGAGCTACTCTTCCAGTTCACCATCAGGTATGATGGGTAGTTCTGTAATGTTTAGGGTTTAGGATCTCAATGTTTTTACATATTTAAAAACCTTTAATATAGTGTTTCCTTTTCATGCTATTTGTGCTGTCTATTTAAAGAGAAAGTACACTACTGTTGATTAGATGCCTTTGGAAAAGCATCTGTAAATTATTGTTGGAAAGAAGCCTTCAGTTGGAAAGATTAGAGACAAAGTGATACTTGCCAAGCCAAGCATGGATCCTGTGTGGTTGACTTTTGAATCTCAGGCCCTTGAGCTCCAACTCATTTCATTCCTAAATTTAAACTTTTTTTCCAGCATCTGTTCCAAAGAGTCTTTATTCCTTTCTATAAATTTCCTTCCATAAGAAAATAGCCCACTATTCATGTCAGAATCTTTTCTACTGATCTAAAACCCAGCTATAATTCATGGCTAGAGGATTTTGTTAATTTATTCAACCTGCATTTACATACTGACTTAGTCATTTACAGGGATCTTAATTTTCAACGGGGGAGGGGGGAAAGCAAGTGTCTCTGAAAAGCCCCCATAAAAATGTGGGGTTTTTCCACAAGTAAAATGAAACACATAGAGACTTATTGAAACTCGCAGAAGCACAAAGTGTGCAGGGTTTTATTCAGTGGCACCTTTATTCTCACTCTTCTTGCTCTATTCCTCCACTGCTGATTGGCAGCTGGGCCCTTGCAGCCCTACGCCTTGGTGCTGATTGGTAAGAAGCAAAAACTGCAGCAGAAATGTGGTTTTTGCCTCTTGCTAATCAGAGGCAAAGCATGAGGCTGCCAGGGCCCTGTGGCCAATCAGCAGTGGGGGGAGGGGGAGGAGAGAAGAGGTGGGTGGGATACAAAAAGGCAAATTCCATGGTTTTCTGTGCTGATCCTGCTCTGTCACTTCCCAGCCCATTAGGAGGAGAGTGCATTGTACAGGGAGTGGATAATAAACAATTCTAGTGTACCTAAGCACAGGTAATGCGAGTCTCCCCAGCCTTCATGTGATCCAGGCAAGACCTCAGAAGGTTTTACCACCTGTGCTGCAAGGATCTTCATATCCAGGCTGTCTTTAATCGTAACCAATTTTCTGGAAATATAACATATCACACTTCTATTTCACCTGCTCAAAATTACAGTAATGTTTAAGACTTCCCGTACTTTGTATTATGAAAAAGGCATCACTGGAACGTGGTGAATCATCATACTGAAAGAGAATATTAGGCCCTTTGTTAAAAACCTGCTGTGAGCAGGCTTGAAAAATAGCATAAAAATGTTTCCTTTTAAAGCCAGCCATCCAGTCTGTATGATTTATCTCCCTGATCTATACAGGATAAGCAGATTTCAATATGCCATTATGGCCCTTGGTGCCTATACTTCCAGTGGTGGAACAGTAGTTTAGTTCCCAGGGGTGCATCTACATGAGACGCTATGTCACCATAGCAATGAGCTACATCACCCTAGCTCATTGCTATGGCAATGTAGTGTCAGTGGGCATAAATGGTGACGCTGACACTACTGCTCAGTAGCAATGAGCCCAGTATGTTGTTGCTACTGCACAGTAGCATAGAAAAAAACCCATGTGGTATCTGGACTAGCCAGTCCTTGCTTAAGCAAGTACTAAATGACTGTGCATAACAACTGCAAAGTCCTGTGCATGTATAGACATGTGCAGGGTTGGGCAATATGGTAACTGTCACATTTTCACAATAACATTGTGCCACCAGGATCAGTCCCACTGTCTGTCCACCTGTACTCAGGCCCATATTTGAATGCCCATTTGTATTACCTTCTTAGTCCTGGTTATATGGTCAAGTGAGTCACCTTTGGATCAAAGCGAAATGTAGAAGACATATGCTTGAGTGAGTGAGGATAGGGAATGAATCTCCTCAAGAGAAAATCAAATTTGAAGTAAAGAAAATGCAAACAGAATGTGTTTAATTTGTTCATATGTGGGTAATTACCTCAATGTAAAAATTACACTGATGTTACTATAGCAATACTTGCAGTTCCTCGAATCCATGGTTATGATCCTTCCCTCCCTGCCCCCATCTGCCATTATTACATTTCTGTTGAAATCATGTTTACAGGGATAAAAATAGTATATTTTGGCATCCCAGCTCTAATTTACAAATATAATGTATGCTAATCTTGAAAGCACATTTCAGATACAAAGTAAAATGTGTCATCCTATATGTATGTATATGTAATTTATTCAAGTGGGAAACAGCTATTTCAAAGCCACTTCAGTTCTTTATCCTCAGAACATTTGCTAAGAATGGAGGATATGAATATTATCTGGCATAAATGTAAACAAGTGGTTAAAGTAGTGTTAAACTTTTATTTATCCATTTAAAGTCAATGCATATAGCCAGCACAGATATGTCTGAGTAAATTATTTATATATCTCTGAGTATTAGTGCCTTGTGTACAGTAAATCCTTGTATATTTTTGCCTTTGTCTTGTCTTCCCTCTGAATCCATGTATCTTCTGCTGGCCTAGTCCAGCCTACTATAGGGGGTTACATCTTGTGGGTCTACAAGCCCCCTGGTGCAGCTGACTTTGGCAAGATCTCCTAGTGCATGCGCTCTAGTTCACAGCATGCCTCTTTCCTTCCCCTCCCCCACCTCATTCTAGTGAGATTTGACATCCCTAAAATGAATGTTTGTGCCTGAGGCATAAAACCAACAGACTATAGGTCTGAACTGGTAAGAAGGGATCTGGAAAAAATGTCAGGGCCAATAGTGAATGGAAAATTTGGAATAAAATATGAATACAATATTGTAATTTAATGGAATGTATGCATCCACATTCATTCTCAAAGTCTCTCCAGGTTTATTTGGAACTAGGATATTCTAGAATATCTGCAGTTAAAAATGGGGGAAAAAAACCAATATCCTCTTGCCCCCCCCCCCCCCCCCCCACCCCCGAAACCGTCAACCTACAACAACAATAAAAGCCCATACATGTTAATTTTCCTCAAAGCAATTTAATTCAATTTCTACCAGTATCTAGTGGTATGATTTCCATAGAGCAGCAGAATGTCCATTATTTTCAACACAGGGTAGAAATAAAACAAGATGGGAACAGAAACATTCCTGTTTCTGGGCACATTTTCCCAATGTGAAAACAATATTTATGCTCCACATTTCCCTCTTTGGAGTTTGGAAGCTTCTTATTATGACTGCTAAAACAAGATACAATTGACTAATTCTGTCCTTTAGCTTTCTATTATTTATTCATGTGATTTATTCATGCCCTCTTATGCGATTTCCTCTGTTTGTGACATACTTTGTGAGTATTGGCACCTTTTCTTGGAGGATCTCCAAGCCATGGAAATTATTTTTTTTAATACATCCCAAGTAGTTTGACCAAAGCAGTGAAGGTTATACCATCCAGATGATGTTACAGTACATGAGTAGAATGAAAATAGGTACAACATAATTAACTGCATGGTAGTTTGGACAAGACACTTGAGGTAAAAAACCAAAGTTGGGCAAACTAATACTGCAAATGATAATTGCCTTTTGATTAGTGAATTCTACTCATCTTCTGAACTTGTGATCATCTTGACTAAGATACTAAAATACTGAGGGCTCAGTTGGTCTCATCACATTTTGAATCTTGTCATTTTCAGAGTTCTTAAGAACTGGGGTTCCCTTTTTTATCTTGTTCTCCACTCCAACCTTGTTAATCAGAGGGACAAAAGCTTGAAAAGTGACTTCATGGCTTGAATGTTCCTATAAAATCAACTACTCTTCCTATTGAAGGGAAATCCTGTCTTATCTGAGGAGTCCAGTAAGACTCTTGAGGTCTATTATAACTCTCCCTAATGGGGTGAGAGGGGAAAGGGCAGGGGAATGGAGCTCTTTTGTCCATTACTACTCCAAGAAGGAAATGCCTAGCATGCTGGCAGTGGTGAGTGGTCAGGTGGGCTCTGGAAAACTTACATTATGCATCTTTTAAGTAGTGTAGCTTTTGAACGTGGGCCCTTTCTGCCATCAGAAAGCTGTTCTTCTACATCTGTGCATGCTTGCATTTGATGCTACTAAGCTGTGACCCAAGCAATGCACTGCACTGTATCTTTACCTTCATAATCTTAATGTTGCTGTGAACGTGGAACATGAGCATTTCACAGGATAATTGATTAATTTATTTATTAATTGTTTATATTACACAGTTAGTATCTCTTCTGTAGAAAAATCTCCATAGGGTGTGATACATAAGATGCTTTACTGCACATTAAGTGCAGTATAAATCTACTGCGCAATAAAGCATCAGTGTCTACATGTGTGCATATTTACTGTGTAGTAAATTAGTCTATTACGCAGTTAGCTACTACCTCAAAATACAGGTAATAAACTAACTGCATAATTGATACTGTGCAGTAACACACATACAGATGCTGACTGATAGCAAAATTGCTCCTGGTCAGTCTAGGCAGCAGAGGGCCACAGGGACAGGGTGCTCTCTGTCTCTGGTCCTGGCACTACTTGGCTCCCCAGCTAGCCCCAGGAACTGGGACCGAATCAGTGTTGGGACTGGGGAGCTCTCTACCCCCTGTCCTGGCTCCTGGCATGGAGCTGGCTGCTCCAGAGGGTGAGCAGGGGCTGGAAACCCACTCCCCACTCATCACCCAGAGCAGCTTTGTGTGGCACAGAGCTGGCTGTTCCAGGGAGTGGGCAGGGTCTGGAAAACCAGCCCTCACCTGTCCCCCAGAGTGGGTTTGCCCAGCTGCTGCATGGAGCTGCTCTGGGGGACAGGCAAGGGCTGGATTCTCAGCCCCTGCCTACTCCCTGGAGCAGCCAGCTCCATGCCAGGCACAGCTGCTCTGAGGGACAGGTGACGGCTGGATTCCCAGTGCCCAACTACTCCCCAGAGCAACCAGCTCTGTGCCAAGCAGGGCAGCTGCTGGTAAGTCCTGTGTCCACCCACCCAGCCAGAGGCTTTCTGGCAGCTGCCCCACACCTGGGACAGCTCTCAGCAACTCCTTCCAGGCAGGGAAGCACTGCCCAGCAGGGGGCTTCATGGCATCTGTGTGTCCCAATGGGCATGGAACCAGGAGAGCTCTGCCTGCTGCAGGAGCAGCTCTCTCTCAGCCCTGTGGACATCACATCCCCTCCTGATGTGCATGAGACCAGGAGACAGCTGGTGCTGCACATGATAGAGCTTTCCATGGCACAGGCCCTGTGCCCCTTGCTAGCCCCTGGGCTAGCACTGGGGGGGAGCCTGGAGCTCCCTTTGGCTGCTACAGGAGGGCAGGAGCAGCCCTGTACAAGGCTGTTCCCATTGAGAGCAAAAAAATGCTCCCAAAGAGGGAGCATGTATAGATGTGCTCCCAGGAAGATTTAATGCACAGTAAGCTTACTTTGAATGAATAGCATGTGTAGATGCTCACCCTGTGTTTTTAACGTGATGTTTGTGTCATTTTTCTATTTTTGCTACAGAAGCAGTTGATCCTGACCCAAGTTCAACTTAAAGCTTCACTAAAGGATAAACCAATTTCTCTCTGTGTGTGTATTCAAAACTAGATTATGTGAGTTGCTGAAAATGTTGTGCAGTGTGTGTGTGTGTATCTATCTGTCTATCTACACATATATGTGTATACACACACACACACACACACACACATTGCACAACATTTTCAGCCACTTGCATGATCTAATTTTGAAATGAGAGAGCCTATTATCAGTGCAGGGAAGAGCTCAAGCTCTTCCTGTCAAAAGTAATAGAGTGAGATCATCTATGCAATTATTATTCCTAGCTGTCTCTTGTAGTCCTTTATGCAGCAAAGTACACATAAATCTTCCTCGGTTGGCTGTGCTGTAGTGGGGCATACTAGCCCCAGATTATTCCTCTACTTAAGAGTAGGAAGAGCACATAAATAAATCCTCCAGTTCTGTCTGGCTACTGTTCTGCCAGCAATACATTGCCATGTAAGAGGCCCAGGTCTTGACTGTTTCAATGTGATTGTTCTTCCGGACGAAGAAGACAAATGTAACCTGAAGAACAGATGATTGTCATCTCATTTGTTCTGTTATAAGTCTGAAAAGACTCTGGATTTAAATTTATATAATTGAGATCAGTATTTGACTCAGAGCCCTGAGTAAAAAGGAAAAATATAGAAGGCACCCTACTAAAAAATACAATCTGCTATTCAGTTAATTGTCACATTGATCGCATATAAGGACTATTAAACTTTTGTAATTGGAACCAGGAACTGAAACCCAGGCTCTTGGTAGCAATTATGTGTCACAATTTTTAATACAGTTAAGAACTTTAGAAGAAGCTGTAGTCTAATTTGACTCTCTGGGGAATTTAAGGGAAGAATTTAGCTGTGAATGTTTGTCCTATTAACAAAATAAATTACCATTGTAAATACTAGATCTAAAAGTGGACTTAGGAATCACAACTCCAAGTGTAGCATCTTGTAGGTACTAGATTCTGGTAAGGCATCCCTAACAGCCACTCTTGCAGCCCCAGTTGATACCCTGGAAGCTGCTTTACCACCTGATTTCTAGACTTCATGTGTACAAGTGGTAAATGAAAGGCATAAGCATACATGTTCATCTCCAAGAGTGCAGTGGAAGAGGTGCAGACACATCCCTGAAATCAATTCCCTTCTTTGCCTGAGGGAATTCAAAGCACCTCCTTGGAGAATGCCCTAACCACCACCCTTAGGGTATTGATTTTGGTGTGTGTGGGAGAATTGCACCTCGATGTGCATTTGTCCTGGCTGTACATTTACTCAAACAACCTTGCCTGCCTTTGTCCTGGTTATACATTTTCTTAGATAAAGGGTCAAAGAAAACTCATTGAAAATTGTACATGTAGGCTAAGTACAGGCATTCAGGGAGGTTAAATGAATTCAAAATGGCCACCCATTTTAAACTTAATTCATCCCAGTGCTGACCTTATACTTACAGACCAAGTATCAGTGACTGGAAATCAATCTAAACCTGTAACTCTACAGACAGAAGGTCTATGCAAACAAACTGGTCTAAAAATTGCAGAGCCCATTTTAAGATAAATCTGCATTGATGTCGTGTCAAACTTACTCAATTTAGGTCAAAACAGTGTTTGGAATTTCTGTACACTTTCCCTGCACAGCCCCAGGGCTGGGAAAACCCAGCCACTGGCTCCAGTCTTAGGGTTGCATTTTTAAATCCCACCTGCCCTGCACCAATCTATTTTTTGCCTAACTCCTCCCTCTGCCCCTCACCTCCTGGCCCCTGGACCAGCCGGCCTCTCCAGCCTCCATCCTGCAGGATGCTGCAGTTGCCACTTCTGTCAGAGCAAGTAAGTCCTGGTAGGGGGAGAGGCAAGAGGGATCAGGGTGTAGGTTCTCTGCAGGGAGGTGGGGAGGGCCTAAAAATAGCCTCTGGTCCCTCAAACCTCCCCCCCTCCCCCCAGGCCCTGCAAGTCCCCTGATTTTGCCAGACCCTCCAGGACCCAAGCAGTGCCCAGTGGATTGTAACTGCCCCCACATCTCCTGATCGCTCCCATGGGTTGCACCTGCCCTCTCCCGCACTAGGCTTGTGCGAAGCGGCTAGTATTTGCTTTGGATTTGGCTGATTTAGGGGACCGTGATTCAATTTGGTGATTCGAATCACTGTCCTGAATTGATTTGGCTGAATCTGATTCA
>NW_005841967.1:1831070-1871285 GCF_000455745.1 Alligator sinensis | reverse complement strand
CCGCGAAACCCCCCCCCCCCCCCCCCCCAACTTCAGGCACTTGGGAAAAGAAAAAAGCCCTGACTCACTGGGTGCTGCCTGGCTGATCCCTACTGCCCCGTGCTTTGTGGGGGGTCTCTCCAAAAGCCCCCCCAGCCCCTCCATGGCTGCCACATCCACCACAGCTCCAGCCCTTTAAGAAAAAAAACCAAGAAAACCCCCACACTCACCATTCCTGATGGTGGGGGGGGTGATCCCCTCTGCCCCCCCACTGCTCCGCACCACATGAGGGGCTCTGCACAATCCCCCCAAAGCCCCAAGGCCACTGCAGGAGCAGTGAGTCCTGGGGTTATTCTCCATTTTTTTTTCTTAAAGGGCGGGGGGGCAGCCGTGGGGGGGCTGAGGTAGTGGGGGGGGGGTCATGGGGCTTGTGGCAGAGTCCCCCACACAGCATGGGGCTGTGGGGGGCAGTAGGGATTGCCCCCCTGCTTGGCTGGGATGGGTCCCCCCATGGTCCCCTCCCTCAGCCCCCCCGCCCCAGTACTTATCAGCTCAGAGTCCAGCTGCAGCTCCCTGCTGTAGCCACCGAGGACTGTCCTAATCATCAAAGCTCTCTGAATCTTTTCCGAAGATTCGGAGAGCTTTGAATCAATTTGGACCTTTTTCATTGGTCCCCTAATTTGATTCGAATTCGGAGATTTAGCCACCGAATTGGGCTGAATCTCCTCTGAATTGAATCACCACCCAAAGCTTCGCACAGCCCTATCCCACACCCCTTGTGGGTTGTCTGCCCCTTCCTTCCCCAGCAAACCCCTTATTCCCAATCCCAAACTTCTTGCCCCCCAATCTCCTTGCTAGCCCTACCAGCCCAATTTACCTGATATCAGGTGGCATTTTGAACCAATTTAAATCTCCCTAATGGCTGTATTTAGTGAGCATGTCTATACAAGATGCTATGTCACTTTAGCAATGAGTTATCGTGACGTAGCTTATCGGTACAGTCAATGGGCACTAACCATGCTGCTGCTACTATGTTGCTGTAGCAGCAAGCTACTGCACAGTTGCTCATCACTATGGTGACGGAGGGTCAGAAATGACCCGTGCACGGCTGGGTCTGTGCAGTACTAAATGACTGCACAGTACCAATTGCGCAGCCAGGGTCACATGTAATATTTACCCCTATGTGGAAGTGAAATATTGCAATTAACTAGATATCCTGCTCAGAATTTTTATGAAGTGAAAAATTAAGATTTAAATGTTGTTATGCTTTTTATATATATAAATGTTATATATATAAAATGTATGTGTGTATATATATATATATATAAAATAATATGTTAGTACAGATTTAAGGAGATAAAATAAGACCCCCATCCCATCTACATCCTTCAGTAGGTTTGGATACTAATCCTCTTTAAATAATATGATGTGCATTTTCTGTAGTATGGCATCAGAAGATTATATTATTTTCAGAAAAAAATTATGGCAAGATTAGTGGAGACAGTTAATCATTTAAATTAACTACAGGTTTTTATATTAATCATCAGATTATGGAGAAAAATAATGAGTTCTGCCTTTTGATCTTTTTTTGGTTGAAAATCCCATTGGGATTGACACCAATTATGAGTCAATAATAAATTGGTTGTAAATTTGCTTAGGTCACAAGTGGATAGGAGGGGGAGGGGGCTATATTGGTGCACTTGCATCCCCATTTGCTTCCTTATCCACTCCAAGTTTAAAACTTACTGCCTGGCAGTGGCAGTAGCATTTCTTGTCATGCAGTACTGATGAAGTCAATCAGCTTCATGGCTCATTTTAATCCATCTGATCCTTTCTAAACTCTTTATTCCATAGGTGTTAATGACCTTTTCTTCTTTTTAATGGTCTTGATGTTCCACCTATCAAGCTGTCCTTTGTTCTGCAATTCTGCTGTTTGTTAGCTGATCCTGGTAATCAAGGTCCTAACTTCACAGCCCTGCTGACTCTCCAATGAAGTTGTATTTGCTTCAATATAGCCCCAGGCCTCTAGCATATTAGTAAAACTCCTAGTTTATTTTTAAGTAGAGAAAAATATGAGTTGTTATATGTGATAATGCATGCTACCATTTATACCCCTCTTTTCAAAATTCTAAATCTGCCCATGGTGGTTCTCAACCTTGTTGGACTCGATACTCCTTTCAGAAAATGACTGCTCTACACTTTCACTTGTGTTTGGAGTATAGAAAAATAGTGAAGTAATCCTTTTGCTATAAAGAACTCAGAAAGATTGCAATGTATCAGAATGGTTTTACCACTATTAATTACTCTTTGAAATCTCTGGGTGCCTATACATGTGCAGCAAGACTGCTCTGACATGTAATTACAGGACATTGGCGCAGACTCCAGTGTCTCATGTATAAGCATCCCCGTACTCAAAAATGGAGGCAGGGGTGCTTTACCTAAAGCTCATCAAATGAAAAAAAAAAAGCACCCCTGCCTCCATTTTAGTTAAAATGCCCCCACCACCATTTTTAGCATGGAGACACTGACTCACAAGATGTTCCAGGCACTTTAATTATTCAAGCATTCCCCCCCTCCCCTCCAACTCCTAGAACACATGTATAAATGCCCTCTAGGTTTATCTTGTAAAACATCTTTGCGCACCTAACAATGCAACTTTCACTTGTGTACAGTTCCTTCTGACTCACCAAGGGGTATCTTTATCCTGGAGTGGAGGGACTTGCTGGCATAGCTTTGTGCTTGTTTCTGCTTTGCTGCCTGTGCCCTCACAATGTTATGATCTATGTCTCAAGGAGACCTTTAAAGAGAGAAGTAGAATGGGATTCACCTGGCTTGCTCTTCAAGGGGTATTAGCTTTATGAAAATGAGATGTGTTCAGTGCTAAATCCTACACTTTTTTTTTTAAAGCCAAAAGCAGTATCAAACAGGGAACTGAAGAGGGAGCAAGTTAGCTTGCCCAAGGCATCTACAACTTGTATGTGTGTTCCTGCAGGAGCACTATAGCTGTTGTAGGATCTTTGTGGGACTTCAAACACCATCCACAATTCATCCCACATATCCCTATTCTAACACTCCTATCACGCAGATTTTTCCTTAAATTAGCGACAGGGGCACTGTGGTAGGGCATTGTTTGTGCCTGCCACTTTAAGACCTGGGGCCAAGCAGCCAGCAGGTGCTTAATTCCGGCGGCCATTTTAGAACTCTGGCTGCTCATATAAACAGGGTATTTTGCTACTGGCTGGAGGTACAGCAACATCACCTGGCTGCAAGGCTTCATGGAATACTCTGGAGGTATGGGAGGACCTGTAGGGGATGGTCAGGAGGCTCCTGGTCCTGGGCATGACCTAAAACTGCATCCTGCCAGGAGTGGGTCACTTGGTGGGGCTCTCAGTGGCTCAGGAGCCCCCAGGAAATTCTAGGCCAGTTACCACCCCAGTGAAAGGTGGGTCGGGGTGCCTTACCCCAGCTCCCACAACCAGGTGGGTTACCCCCTTGTAGAGTCTTGAAGGTGGACTCCAGCGAGAGAGTGGAGCCATAGACTCAGAAACCTGTCTTGACATCACCCAACTGGTCAGTGCTTTTGCCAGAACTGGAAGGGTCAAAGGGCCAGGGGCCCACTGTGAGGGATGCCCAGAGCTGAGGGCCTGGGGTTCCGACTGGCCTGGAGGTGGGCCAAGGCCAGTGTAGCCGAAGGTCCCAGGGGACCACACCCATAAGGGGGAGCAGCTCAGGGAGCTAAGCAGCCTGGAATGAAGGTGGAGTAGGTTGCCTGAGTGGAGGGATCCAGGTGGGGTTCAAATAGTAGGATTCTGGGGCCCAGGGGGGGGACGGGGATGTTGACAACAGAGGATGCCATCTGCAAGGCATGGGCTGCAGTGTAGGGGAGGTACAGAGCCGCAGATAGTGCCCCCTGGCATCGGTGCAAGACATGGGCAGCCTCCCACTTATTAAGATTAGTAATTAATTAATTAGCATCAAGGCATAGAAGGAGAGAAGGCATATATTGGCCCAGAACAGGTGGGCGGGCCAAAGGTAAGTCGGCCCTGAGAATGCTCCCTGTTACAGGCATCAAACACAGTAAAATTTTCAAAAGTCCTCACTTACAAAATCACTTAGAAACCCAAGTTCCATTAACTTTGAAAGAGTGACTTTCTTGCTTCACAACGTATTACCTGCAGATCATATCTAACAAGTAGAACTTGCATGTATTGGGATGTAGGCTGTTTAGATTCTATGTCTATAATTGAATGAATGATGGAGGTATCTCTTACAAAGAGATCCCTCTTGATTTTACTGTGTTGCTGATTTTTTTTTTATATGAAATGTACTGTGCATATACATTCCAACAATGAGCATCAATGCCTAACATGCATAAGAATTGTAGAAATCAGACTGTATGTGTACAGTGGATAGTCTGCCTTAACATGTTTGCATCCAAATTAGTTGATCTTTCCTTCTTTGATGCCTATGGATACCTTAGATACCTACTTGGTCATGGGTTTTTCTCCTGTGATTCTGTGCTTTCATTCTAATTATTTACTCATCTTATGCACTTTTATGTCACCTTCCAGTTGCTGTTCATGTTGTAGATTCAGGATAGGATACTGAAGTATATTTTAAACTTTCCCATTTCTGAGTAATTTTCAGAATATTTTTCCATGTGTTGGGTTTGTTTTTTTTTATTTACTCTGAACTGGCATAACGGATTAGAACCCATCGATCTTATTTCCCAAGATTCATACATGTCTGCAGTAATAGATGAGCAAAGGGAAGTATAGATCAATGTATAATGCCACATTCTTTCCCCTACCTCAGAACATCCATACTCTTCTTCTTAAAGCTTCAGCCATAACTTGTGGTGCTGGAGATTTGCTCTAATCACACGGATAGATGATAGGTTTTTCCTCAATTTATATTTGTACATTTTCAGGTATACAGTAATATACCAAATATTAACTATGGGCACACTGACTGATGCATTGATTAGGTCTCTCCAACAAATGTTGTTCCCAACTTCCAGGACTTAGAAGTGAACTGCTTTCTACTGCTAAGGGTTATCCTTTTTAAATTAATTGTACTACAGTAGTGTCTCAAAATCAGGTCCTGGTTGTTAGGGCTCCGTTAGGTGCTGTAGCTCCCTGCTCAGAGAGCTTCTGTTTTTGTATAGTCTTCAGACTTTCATGTAGGATCATAGTAGAAAGTACTTGGCATATGACAATAATATAATAGTTTACACTGTAGTTTTACTGTATGATTTATAATGATTCTAGTGATCTTCCATGTGAAATTTTCTGAACCAGAGAAAAGAGTAAGAGAAAACATTTAGAAAACCACTTCTTTATTTTAAAAATATCACTGAGCCAGAAAACATTTAAAAAAGGGTTTAAAAATCAATAATATGAAGTCAAATTAATTTCTTAGTGTGTTGAATAGAGTTTCACAAATTTTAATAGATAAAAGCAAAAATAGATAAAAATTGTACTGCAACAGCTATTCTACAGTTACAGGGCCTTGTTACATATTGCACTTTGAGCAGCTCAGATATTGATCAGTGTTACTGCTAGCTCGACTTTGGAGAAGTCAAAACTAAAAACCTTCTCTGTCCCCCACCTGCACAGCTGTGACTTGCTACTAGCAGGCTGGCAAGGAGCAGCCAGACTAGTCGCTAAAGCAGTGAGTTGCCACTAGAGAGTTGGTGACCCAGGCTGGGCGTCTATCTCTGCTGTAAGCAGGGATGTGAGAGAGATGGGTTAGAGTGGGGAAGGCAGGAACATGAAACTAGGAGGCAGAGAGCTAATGGGATGGGGTGGGTAATGAAGTGAGAGATGGAAAGGAATGGGGTTGTGAAATGAAGGAAGTCTGCTACTGAAGGATAAAATAAAGTAAATAAATAAATATATATATATATAAATAAATAAAAATAGAGGAACTACATTAAAGGAGGTCTCGTGCCTTAATAGATTGGGATTGGGATTGGAGTTGGGGGAGGGGGTGCTGGTTGTGCTTCCTGGGGTGACTAGAAGTTGAGGGAAGACTCTTGGGAGCTACTGCCCCCATCCTGGGAAGGAACCCCGAGCTCATGGTGACTCAGTATGGCCCCTACGTTGTCTTCCCCTTACCCCCGCCCTTTGACCCTGCTCCCAGACCCATCCATACCTTGCAGCCTGGCTAGCTGGTATGTGCTCTGCAGGATGTTTGCACAGGAGTGGGAGGGGAAGTTGGCTTGGTGCCAGAACTGCCCCCTGGGCCATAGAGTTCCTAGAGTGGCAAGTTTGTCCACACAAAACAGGAGGGTGAGGGAGGAGACACTGCATCCTGGGCTACTGAAGTCTGCGACATGGGCAGCTCATCTGTGTGGAGTGGCCACCACATGAATGGGACATGAGCTGGGTAACGGGTCGGAGAGAAACCTGCCCTGGAGTGACATCACTTTAAGCTGCCTACAGTGTGCTTGAGACTAGTTTCAGGAGTTAATGTGTGGATAATCCAGGGGTTTAGAGCTCCAGGAGCTGCCTAAAAGTAATATTCAACAAGGCCCAAAGATGAAATTGCATTCATATTATATGACTGTTTTCCACCTTACCTCTAACCTCTTCAAAGAGAGTTTTTGTGAAGGTTTGGCTATTGCATCTCATTCTAAGGGTAGAGGTTTTCTGCCTAGTTTGGTTAAAATCAAAGGAAGGGGCATAATACGGTGATACGTTGAAGACTCTACCTGATGTTCACTTTTGGAAACTTATCTAACTGGATCATAGCTACGAAATGGATTAATGTGGTTTGATTTTGGTTGCTCTGCAAAGGAAAACCCTAATATATTATATTTTGCTGTAGGGCTACATGGAAAATAGAAAAGATATAGAAATAAAAAAATAGTTCAAGATACCCCAAGCTGACGAAGGAGTTAAAATGGACTTATTAAAGGAAGATTATTAATCTTCTTCTCAGTGGTGTGAGGGGACTCCAGGGAGGGGAGGGGAGGGGGAAAAGTTCTTGCTTCAATGAGCCATAATACATCTCAAGTAGGAAGCAAAAAAATCAGGAAACTGAAGGAAGATATACTGCCAAAGGAGGCTTTGTAAATGAAGAATGTGCCTTTTCCAAGACAGAACTATCAGTTTGGGCCCATCTCTGTTAGAACTGGTTGAAATAAGTTTCTGAGTGTAGATAACGTTTTGAATTAAAATTTTTGAAAATTTGTAGATGTTCCCAGGTGTTATAAAAACAGAAGCAGATCCTTTACTTGGACATATATTTTCTCTTTACAGCATAGGTGGAGAAGTGGTGAGAGGAAATGAAGCAAGTTATGTTGGCAAACATTTCCGAATGGGATTTATGACAATGCCTGCTCCTCAGGACAGACTGCCACATCCTTGCTCAAGTGGTTTTACCGTGAGATCCCAATCTCTTCATTCAGTTGGAGGTACTGATGATGAAAGCAGTAGCTGCTCTCGAAAACAACCACCGCCAAAACCTAAGCGAGACCCCAGCACCAAATTGAGCACCTCATCTGAAACTGTTAACTCTGGAACAACAAGTAAGAGTGGGAAATTACCAGATCGGACTGAAGGTAAGAACTCGAATTATCTGAAAAATGTTAAGGTGACCCTCCTACAAAGAGTGCATATATGTTCCCTGTAATTTATTTTAAAATGTCAGCACTATTTGCCTAGACAGCATATTAAGTTATAAAAGTATTTACAAAAGTGTTGTCTGGCTCTTAACAACTATAGCAACTACAATATTGCTTATAGGGTAAAATGCTAACGTGGTACAGGGCATGGCATGGTATATAGCCCAAAGGCAATAGCTGGTTTGAAGAGGAATACTAAGATGACTAATATTGGATTTCTTAATTCTGATGGGTTTCTTTCTTTATTCAGCTTTCATTTTTGGACAAATCCTGCATTCTCTCTGCCTCTTAACCCCCTCCCTCTCTCCTCTCCTCCCCTTGACTCTTCCCGATTTCCCTAGATGACACAGCATTAAAACAGAAAGAAACTACTTGGGAGGGGACAAGATACTTTTTGCTTCCTCCTTTCTGTTATGAAATTCGTCTTCAAACACAGTGACTCTAAACTTTTTTTTAAAGCAGTGTTGAACTATTCCCTCTACCTGTGTTTTATGTCATTTATAACACCCAGTGTAATATACTGTGCTTCTTGTGTGCATCCCTTTGTTTTCGATAGTTGCTGGAAATGCTCATTGGCTTTACATATCTTATACCTTTTCTTAACCAATCAACTTTTTTAAAGGCTATAAAATATCCCCAAACCATTCCTTATATCAACAGGCTATATATAGACTTAGACTGAATCAATCTTACCTCACTTCTGCTGACAGGTATAGTTATCTTATATGTGGCATTTATCATGCACTTTTCATTTCCTCTCCTGTGCTGTGCCTAGTAACCTTGTTCCACTGGGACTACTTCTAACATTCCAAACCCAGGATTTAATTAGTAGCAATTTAGAAGACCAAGCCATTTGCCATAATTTTCCTCCAGAATTTATCCCCACAATGTTCACTACCTTAAAAGCCAGGACAGGCAATATTATGCCTTGTACCACTGACAGGCTTAAGGTCCAATATTGTGTGACCTTTTGGATCTTTGTATTATTGAAAAGGTCTCACCTTGCCAGTAGGATGCACAGAGCACTTTCATCTAGCCCTGGGAGGTCAGGAGATCTCTCAAATTAAAGAAAGGACATATTTATATATAAAAAAGAGTCCTTTAGATAAGTTGTCTTTCTCTTACATCTGTACAGCCAGACTCAATGGCTAGGGACAGAAATTACACACAAATCAGTATAAGTGATTGGCAACTGGTTCAGATCTGTAACGCAACAGAAGTTCAGTGTACATAGACCACTTTCAAAATGGCTGAAATTGGTTTAAGATAAACCTGGATGGATGTAGTATCAGACTTAACTGATTTAGGTTTAATTGGTTAATTGAACTTCTGTCCCAGATCCCCTACAAATTCAAGTTGGCTCACAGCCAGCCTGCATCCCAGGATGCTTTGCAACTCACTTGCAGGCTAGCCTTGACCCAAGTTGTCTGCTCCTGCACAGCAGGGAGGCATGCTCTAGCACCTCCTGGCTTCTGGTCTGGGCCACTGCAGGCACATGGCTGTATTTCCCGAATCAAAAGTGAATGTTCACTTGCTTATCGGTTCAATCTAAGCAGTTTAGATTAGCCTGCTAAAACTGAAATGATTCAGCCTTGGGATTTTTCACTATCTGTGCTTAGCCAATGTGACTAAAGGACTTTTGCTTTAGAGGAAGATGGACATAAAAATCATCTTTGCAACATTTCCTAAAAATTTTCCATTACATGTGTGAGTGTGCACAAGAGTCAACACAGTGTGTTGTGCGGAGTTGTGGATTATAGTGTTGTCAGGGATGATCAGGGAACCTACTATGTTTACATCCACGTTCCCCTTTTCCTCTTTTCCCAAGTTGCAAAAGAATCTGACTGTCTGAAAGAAAAAAAAGTCTACATTCTTATCCCTTGCCCAAGAAAGCTAAGTGGAAATTTAGCAGGGGCCTTTGACTAGAAAAGTTGCTCCCAGTAGCCCTAATTTTTTTTTTTTCTGGGCAACCCCTGTGTTCTTTGTCTTCTCCCCTTTATCTCCTTTTAACTCCTGATTATTACCTAGACCAGAAGGATGTGCTCTCTGATTGTGACATCTTTGGCATATTTTGAAAGATGGAGTTGACTGGCATTTCTGTTTCCTAGGCCAACTACAAATTCCATCCTTTCTAGCTTAGGTTAGGTTTAGCATACCCCAATACATGATGATTATATATAAGATGTGTAAACTGGGTGTCACTGCTGTATTTGTACCAGATACCCTGCATGATATTGATACTATTTCAAACTCTTTCCAGGAAACTTTTGCAGCATACCAGGTCAATCCAGATTATTTGTATACCCAGGAACACAGGAGAAAAATGAATTAATATTCCATCACTATCATTAAAGATAATCTATGAATTTTATTGCATAGTGTAATAAACTACCTCTATAAAGTAGAAATGTTTTGATACTTCATAGAGAAACCATTCAGTGGCAGTTCTGTCATTGCCAGTTGTAAATGTAATACACGCTGCTGACAGATGTGAACCCGACCCCCCCAAAAAAACAAACAAACAAACCAAGAAACAAAACAAACCCAGCACTTTACTGGAAGAGGAAGCACGTTAGTTCGACCCAACTCCCTAGCATCTGTATAGATCAGTTGCTTCAGTGGGGCTTTTTGGTGCATTTGTCTAATAGCTGATTCAAGAACCAAAAAGCCCCACTGAAGTGCCCGATCTATGCAGACATTGGGTGGGCTGGGTCAAACTAACATGATGCCTCTTCCAGGCGTGTGCTCTACTCAGCATGGGGGTATGCTGATCTTAAAGTAAAGTGCTGTTTGTTGGCTTGTAAGCAGCCACAATGATGAATACCCTTCATTTAACGGGAGGAAGCACCTGACGCTTTCCCACTGAGGGGACTTGGTAACCCTAACATACTCTGAATCAAAACAAACTGGGTCTGTATAACAGAGGGCCATGAAGAGGTGCCAAACTCTTCAGGGACTTCACTAAAGTGTAACATACAGAGTGCGTAATCAGAGTTGTTAGCGTCTGTGGAGAGAATCGTTGTATCATAGTGTTTGATAATTATTCAGGAACATCACAATATGTTGTTTAGATATAGATGTTGAAGCTTCAAAATGCTTTACTTCTCATTGAGAAAGAGAAACAGTATAATCTCTTTTATACTCTATGGCCAGGTGTCTTGCTTCAATGAGAACAAGAATTTTCATGGTCACAGTCTACCTAGAATAGGAATATGCTTGTATATAATCCATGAGCATACATATAAGAGAACACCTGAAACTCTTCAGATAACACTGAAGAAGCTCATTTCTTGCCTAGAAAATCAATTAATTGAAATAATCATTGTTCCTCCATAATTTGCCTCCTAGGAAATGCATTATTCTATCTGGCTGGCAAGGTGTCTAGGAGATTCAGAGTCTGTAGGCCTTGTTTAACTGTTGTACCTATTCAAATTTCTCTGCAACCTTGTCTTGTGTTGGCTATGAACCCACATTGAATTTAGGGAACCATGAAAATGCATATTCATAGATGTTATTTAGAGATGGGGATACATCCCTACCCAGATTATCCACGATCATCCAAGCCTACATTTTCAAACACTGTTGCATATATTGTGCCATGCATTTCCAATTCTGCATTTTCATGTACAAATAGACAAAATATGAGCAACAATATATGCAGATAAGCCCTTGTCGTACTGTTTCTATTAACCACAGAGAACTATTATAGAACAGAGTTATAGATTTCCATAAGCAAATGTGGGATTAGTACAAATACATTGACATGAAAACATATGCATGCTTTTGATGGCAAAGCCCAATAATCTGACCTACAATATTTATTGTCTCACCTACTGACTAATTTAAAATGAAATTAAATACATATCCTAGGCAGCAAGGAGATAGCTTTGATAAATATTGTGCAACTTTATTTGCATTTTTTTTCTTTTGTTTTGTTTCTGTAGGGGAGGGGGTTGCCTGTTTTAAATCCTGGATTGTTATAAAAAAAGAATTTCTGTTTTCAACCTATATTCTCTTCCTTTTCCTTGCAAAAGTCAAAATATTTGATTTGTCGCATCATGACAATTTCCCTAGAAATAGATCATGATGTTAAATATGACTCTGACTGTACTACAGAATCATGTGGTAGGAGAAACTTGGCTGTAAAACGGGAATTCTTTCGTTTCCTAAAAACAAAAATAGCATTAGTAACAGAAACAGAAATAGAAAGAAACATAGTGCCTACGCACACTGTTTGTTGGATAAGTATTTGCTTCTAAACTTGAAACAGTGTGAAAATCTCCTTCAAACTTGCAATAACACATTAGTCCAAACTCATTACATACCAGTTCATGGGCAGATCTAGGATTTTGAGAAGAGGAGAGCACATGGTGAGTCACATCAGCCCATATAACACAAGTATTCTTCTCCAGGTAGACTAGAAGCTATATTATTCAGTTGAAGATCAAAGCAAAAATGAATATAACTTTATCAAAATGTGCACTATTTTTTTTAGATTATATACTAAGTTTAAAACATACACTAAGCAAAAATAGTCCAAACATATAATTTCATTAGTCCTGTAGTCATTATAGTTAAATATATATCTCTTATTCAGCGTCATAAAAGAAAATCTAGTCTTCTTGAATACCTTGACAGTGCCTCCAATACTTTGGTGTCAGTCATTTCTACACCTGATTTAATATTACCACGCTTGAGTTAAGGTTTTAAGCTACAGTTAAGAACAGTCTGCAGCAGGTGTTTGAGGCAGGAGAGAGGCATTACCAGGGATGGCTATCAGATTGCAACATTGCAGAAGAAAGGACAGTTTGAATAGTGGAACATAAAGACCATTTAAAGGAGAGAGGGTCTTTAACACCTGTGGAGTGAAGGGAGGCTAGCAGGAATCAGGTTGATTATAATGAGCCATGAAGTCAATTGACTACCTCAGGGCTGCCTGAATAGAAAAGCCAATGCTTGTCCCAGGCAGCTGGCTTTAGAGTTTGGATGGACCAGGAATGCAAAAGGAGTGCAACTGCACCCCCCTGGATCTGTCCCAGTATAGTAATAATGTTCCAGTTTGTGTTGCATTACACTATACCCAAACTGTCTGTATTTTAAGTAGCAGTTTCCAAGAAAAGGGTCTACCTTTGTAGATCCTCTTTAATATTGTTGGCATATTTCTGAATGTCTGTGCTCTCTGTCATGGTCCATTATTCATACTGTAATTGAAGGACCTGGATTGGGTCATATTGACTGAATTAGGTCAAGCATGCACTTCAGATTTGTAAAGACAAGTTTTTACAGAATGCAACGCTGTCTTTCCACAGAGGTTTAGTGTTCCAACAGAAACGGATCATTTCAACAGTCGGATAATCCTATGCATAATTTGCAGTCCCAATATTACACTAATTACAATTTTTTGTAAATATTAAAAATATTATATTTGTGGTGTTTTACAATAATTTGTAAATGAAATGTTTAGAAGCTAAGGTTTTCAGGGTTGTTCTTCATCTTGAATGGTACATAAATAGGAGTTAAACTAATGCATTTTCACTTTCCAAACTAAAAGATATAAAAAAAGTAAACAATTGGCACAAGCATTTATGGTAAAGAATTTGGGGCAGTGACTGTCTTTTTGTTCTTTTTTTAAATAATGGAATCCTGCTCAGTGACAGTGGCACATAGTACTATGTTGATGATGAGAAATTGTGAAGCTAATTAGATTTTAGAAGCTGATTTTCTATCCATGAGGATTATCTAAAATGCTGTTGGCAACATGAATGAAGAATACACAAGAGTGAGATTTCCAAAAAAAAAAAAAGTAGGATTTTCCAAAAAAGCTCAGCGTTCACCTATTCTAGTCCCAGTAAAGTCAATAGGATCATTACTTTGTGTGGGATGCAGAGATAGGATCATGCTGAGAGCTTTTTCAGAAGCCTCAGCATACAATTGGTGCAATAAAAGATATCACCCACAAGAATTCTTGCCTCTTGTTTTTGTAGTTGTTTAATTGTTTTATGTGTTCTCCACTTGAGCATTCCGTGTGAAAGAGACATCTATTTTGCTACTCTTCAATTTTGTCTAATAGAAGTATCTTTCCTGTTCAGTAATCTCTAGAAGGGAGCATATTTCCCTTTTGAGAAAAAGCAATGACTATAATTGTAATTGGAGTTTTTCAGATGGCACAATTTTGTAAAATTCCCAGTTACCTTGCAAGCTCAGCTGCTAACCCAATGATGTGAGCTTTGCCAATCTGTATAAACAGGAGATGGACTGAAGTGGATTTAGAGCTTTCAGTTTAATATCTTTTGCATCCTCCATTGACTGGTAATTCATTTAAAAGAATAATGTTTGAAAAAATGTACAATATAGCAGCCATCTTACTTTCTTGCCTCTAACCAGCATCCACTGATGGAAGAAATATTTCATAAGAGCCTTATACAGAATGATTGATTTTTTTTTTCTTTTAACCCATATGTTTGTTCCTGACCTTCTGGAATTTAAGCACTGCATTCTTCCCTAATTTAGTCCCTGTGAAATGTCTATAGACATTGTATAGGATGTAAATCAGGACAGCATTTGGTCATCAGTATATTCACTCTATACTCCTAAGTAGTTGTTTTACCAGTAACTTAACCCTGAGGCTGAACTACCTTTACTATGTACAGGTTAGTGCCCTTACTGGCAGTAGCTATGTCGCAGGGGGTAAGAAGGCTTAACACCTAAGGCCGTTTGTAGATGACTCTTTTTATCGGGTTTAAAGTGGGTTAAATGCCTTTTGCACGACTTTAATGGCACTGCTGTTTCAGCATTTGGTGGCATATTGCATGTTAATTCCAGCTGCTGTAGTACATTCAGTGGCGTAATGTGGCTTAAATGGCTTTGGGACACAGCAAATGACTTTGGGGCGTTGAAAAGTAAAATACCTCCAAGGAGTTTTAGTTTCCTACCCTACAGCCACAGAGGGAAGCACCGGGCTCTGTGCAGCCCAGGAGCTGTGCAGGCAGACTGTATCCAGGCAGCCTGGCAGCAGCCTGGGAAGGCAGGCTCCACAGAAGGAAAAAAAAAGTGGTGAGCCTGATCTCCTCCCCCATCCTGCCTGAGCTGCGTGGGGGCCTGATGCTTTGCTCCACAGCTGCAGTGCCCCCCTGGACTGCCCGAGGCACGTGCCCATGGGCAGGTGCCATCAGGGGTGGAGGGCAATGGACTGCTGCTTCCACAGAGAGAAGCACGCCCCAGCAGCTGAGGGACTGCTCTGCCCACCAGCAGGTCACTTCCCCATTGCTGCTGGAGAGGCAGGTAAGGATCGGGCTCCAACACGGATGTACATAACACAGAGGTTTACTTCACTGTAAATTGAAGCGGTGTTTTTAAAAATCCAACGCTTCAATTTAGGGAGAATTAAACCCCTGTGTCATCTACAAATGCCCTAAGTAGGTGTCACTGGAGACAATGGAAAAGATTTCTTAAGAGATGGGTAGTAGTTAGGTCCTCAAATCCCTATGAAAATCAGTCTGATATAGCTGAATATACTGTATGACAGAAAAAACTCCCTCCCCTGAAGTAGGGCAGAGATGCTAGTAAATTAGTGTCTCAAAAAATTCACATTTGATTTCTCTCAGTTTTAGTCATCCAACCCAGAAGTCATGCTTGTGGGGCTGCAAACAAAGAGAGGAGCTACTGGAATGATTTTGCTGTTGGGATCACAGAGAATTCTTCTCCACTGCTTAGTGCACTGCCCATGCACAGGCAGTTGCAGATGGCCCCAAAACTACCCGGGTTATTCATTCTCTTCAGTCTGTGGATGCAACAGGAAGGAACACCAAAGAGCTCAAGTTAGCTTCTGATAGCACCTGCTGAGATTTGCAGTAGATCTGCAGCTATCTGCTTTGCTGGGGTGGGCACTGTAGGTTTAGATTCTGCAGTTTTAGTAACCATCTTTCTGATGCAAACTTTCTGATTGCAGACTCCCAGAGCTAAATTATTTTTCTTGGTCCACAGTCCCTTGCCACCCTTAGTCTGCTCTGGTGTATTCTCTTGTTCTTCAGATAGGGGGGAAAAAAGGAAGTTCTTATAGCAGCCATAATAGCTTTCTGTGCAGAACAATAAGCACAATGTGATTTTCGGAGGAATTTGTAAACAAGTTCAGAAGCCATGGGGGAGTATGTTCTTCCCCCCGAGGCACATATGCATATTCATTAACGTTAATAGAAGTTGCAAGCACTGACTGGAGAATAGACCATGCAATGTTAAAACACATGACAATCTAGTTACTAGCCTGGGAATTATTCTGTGCCATTAGTACTGTAACGATGACCTAGTAGTCTACCCTAGGACTCATGTGTTTAATGGGCCTTTTTCTTGGTTTAATGAAGTAGTATTTCACAGTTCTCTGTTGTGTGTGTGCACATGTTGATTTGCTTAGAGTATCATTCCACAATTAAATAGAACATGCACTCAAAAATGCAAGCCCCCTGCAATATGAGTATGTGCATCTATCATAGGCCCTGGATGGATTCAGTGTTTGTGTGTGTGAATATAAATGCAGAATTACAGTACTGTGTGCGTGTGTATATATGTACAGAGCAGAGATGCTAGTAGGGCAACATATATATGTGTGTGTGAGTATAAACATACAGATGAGGCAAACCCCTAATCTATGGTAATTTTGCCTCATCAGGTAGGGAATTACATCTGCCATGATCAAGGAGAAATCTACAAATATAAGGTACCTTGGTTTAGATATTGTCTGGCTACCCATCCATTCTTGGGTAGCTAATAGGCCTGTGCACGTAGGGAAGTATTTGATTCGTATTTGGCTGATTCAGAGGACAGTGACTCGATTTGGATCACTGTCCTGAATCGATTTGACTGACTTAGTTTCGGAAGATACAGCGCAGATTCGGAGAGATTCGATGATTCAGATCAGCCGGGGAGAGCCAGGCACAGCTGGGAGGCTTCAGGTTCTTCCACGGCTCTTCTGTCTGTGCCTGCCTCTCCCCGGTCTGGGGGAGCTACGGGAGAACCCCCAGTGGCTGCCCTGCCTGGCCCCATCCCCCATCTGGCCCCAGCCTAGTCCCAGCACTTAAAAAAAAAAAAAAAAAAAGAAGAAGAAGAAGAAAGAAAACCCTGCATTTACCGGCTCCGGCAGGGGTGATTGGGGCCTCTGGGCACTCATGGCAGAGCCCCCCCCACACAGTGCAGAGCAGCGGGGATCACACCCATGCAGCAACTGCCCCATGGTGTGGGTGCAGCATGACTCAGCAGGGTGCTGGGCACTGTCTGGGAGCTGGGGCTGCTGGGGCTGAGTGGTGGTGGGCTCTGGCTGACAGGTGGAGCTGCCCCAGCTCCCAGACAGCATGTAGCACCCTGCCGAGCCATGCTGCACCCACACCATGGGGTAGCTGCCATGCGGGTGGCAAGCGGTGGGTGATCCCCACTATCCCCCACTGCCCTGCACTGCATGGGGGGGGGGCTCTGTCATGAGTGCCCAGATGCCCCAATCACTTCTGCCAGAGCCAGTGAGCGTGGGGCTTTCTTTCATTCTATTTTTTTTTTTTTTTTAATGGGACTAGACTGGGGCTGGGCGGAGGATGGGGCCAGGCAGGGCAGTCATGGGGGCTTCTCCCATGGCTCCTCCAGCTGTGCCTGCCTCTGCCCCAGCGGGGGAAGCTATGCCCTGCTGCCTTTTGGCCCAGCCAGCGTGGGGGGAGGGGGAGGTACGATATAGGTGCAGCTCACTCCGGGTGGCAGCAGAGTATAGCCCTTGCTCCCAGTGCTGCCGTGCCTGCATCAGCACTGGGAGTGGGGGTTCTGCCCTGCTGCTGCTTGCCAGCTGGTGTGGAAGGCATGGGATGCAGGCACAGCAGCACTAGGAGTGGGGGCTCTTCCCTACTGCCGCTTGCCCCCTTTTGCCTGGAGTGAGTTGCGCCTGCATCCCGCTCCCCACCCCAGTTGGGCAAGCGGCAGTAGGGCAGAGCCCTCACTCTGAGTGCTGATGTGCCTGAATTCTGCACCCCCCACTCCCCTCCCTGAGTAACATGCCCCCCCACCGCCCCAGCTGGGCAGTTTGTCCTAGTCCCAGCCCAGCCCCAATCCCTCCCTCCCTCATGCCTCTTCCCTTCCCCCTCCCCTAACCCCAACAGATTTACCAGCCAGAGGCAGCTGTGTCAGCTGCCTGCTTAGTTTATGGCTGAATCTCTGAAGTGGATGAATCTTTTCCAAAGATTTCCAAATCAATTTGGATGCTTCAAATTGATTCAGAGCTTTTAATTGGTTTCCCGATTTTGATTTTGATTTGGAGGTTTGGTCCCAAAATCGAACTGAATCTCCTCCGATCGAATCAGCTACTGAAGTTTGCACAGCCCTAGTCGCCAACTACTAAAGGCTATTACGTGTCCACCCATCCCCTCTCCCCCCCAGTAATACCCACACACTGTTAAGCTACCCTGAGGTAACTCTGTCTGTCCATTCCTGACTTTGGTGTAATTTACATCAGTGTAAAAATCAACGTTAACTACACCAGAATGCATGTTAGTTTGTCCTTGACCATAGTCAAACTAGAGCATGTTTAATTTGGCATACAAATATGGAAAGCTGAATATCGTAGAATTTGTGAATCTTCTATTTGTTGTTGTTTCTCACCTCAGGAGCACAATAAACCTCTTTCTCCAGGTGTTGTTTTACTATAAGAAGACTAGTTCTTTCATTGTTTTATTTCACTGAATTCATCCTAAAGCATTAGAAAAAGCTCTTGGAAAAGCATAAATCGGGTATTTCCTCTGCCTTAATTTCATGGCTGTTCAAAAAATTTTAACTGAAAAGGAAGCGTAAGAAAAATCAGAACAATGTTAAAATTTTTATCTGGTGTCTGCTCATCTACTCACCGCACCACCTGTTTTTCAGCTGCTTCTGTTTGTCCCATTGATGCAATGGGACTACACATATAAGGGAGGGTTGGTGAAGAGTAAGAATCTGCAGAAGTCTGTGTATATTCTTACAGCTAATCCTTGTAATAGCAATGTCCTAAGAAACTTTCACGGGCTTACAACCAAGAAAACGCAACATAGCTGCTGTCATTATGTTGTCTGTAGACAATAAGCAAGGTTTCCACCCTCCTACCTTTTTCTTTTCCTGTAGCCAGTTAGGCCTTAGTTTTTTTTTTTTATTTGCAAATCAATGGCAGAATTCTTAATGATGGAGCAGCTTTAAGCATGAAAAATATCTTCTTCCTCAAGATGGATTGTGCAGAATGATGAGAACCCCAAACTCACGTTGACTATCATGGGCATTCACAGCGCTCAGCAGACTTGAGAAGCTGAATCCTGGTAAACCTGGTCATGACTGGTCTCTGTTTCATGGGAAATTTCTTTCTAATGATGGTTTGACTAAAATTCCCTTGGTTGGTGCACCAGTCTGCCACTTTCATCGCATCCACATGGCTTAATTCTGGGTGACATCAAGCAACATATGCCTGACATGCTGCAACTCTGCTTGGCACTTTGTTTTTCAGTTTCTGTGTATGCAAACAGTAGGATAAAATACAGCAGTGACAGCTAAACCATGAACGCTTCTTGAGGTTGCAGTATGCCAGCATAGGCTTTTAAAAGAGGCAAATGAAAGTACAGAACTAATGTGGCACTACTAATAAGTGGTCAGTCCTTTGAACTGTAGATGTCTTTACCTGAATACAAACTCCAAATTCTAGCCTGATTGTCATTCTGTGTAGGCTTCATTTCAGTGGGCTTGAACAGGATTGCAAGAGGGTGAAATCTGGACCAAGTATGTTTAAATCTTTTGACTACAATGAGGTCATATTTTGTTTTCATTACATGATGAATGTCAACATCTTTGTCATGGTGTTTGTCACCTTTTTAGATAATCAAGAATAAATATTATCCAGTAAATTTTACTAAGCATGTGAGCATATAAATTAAATTTGGGTATTATTAATGGGAAAACAAAAACAAGATTATATGTGTATAACATTCTGGGTACAAATGTGCCACTGAAGCCAGTCCATCTGTGTGGGGTAGAGTACAACTAGTGGAGTTCAGAGGAATTGTGCCTGTGGTCCCTTAACCCAAGCTCCTTCAACATTGCCACTCTGCAAGCCAGTGCTGTTCTCTGGACTAACACTGAATGGGACACAAGAACACAGTCTATTTACTTTCAAAGTCTTATCCCCCACAAGAGAATCATGGGGGAGGAGGGAGATTGGTTCCTGTAATTGCTTGAATGTAGGATTGCAGTTTCAGTTGCAAGAAAAAAAAACACATAACACTTAGAGGCCCTTGTCAAGATTCAGGACTCATTGTGCTCGTCACTGTGTAGACATATAGAAAAGACAGTCACTGTCCCACAGATTGCAATCTAAGTAGATAAGACAGGCAAACCATGAGAGATAGTAAGCATTATTATTAGGACTGTGTGAAGTGGGCCCTATTCTATTCAGATTCGGCCTGAGTCAGGAACACTAATTCGATTCATTGTTTCGGATCAGTGTCCCTGATTCAATTCAGCCAAAGCATTGAATCTTCAGATTCGGAGAATCGGTGATTCGGACACAGACACAGCTTTAAAAAATTTTTCTACATACCTTGAGGTAGCAGGCACGGCTCATGATTGCTGCAATGCTGGGGTGCACGGAACATCCCACAAGACTGCGGGTGGGGAGGGGCCTCCACGTGCTAAGCAGTGACCCCTGAAGTGGACCGGAAGTACTTCTGGTCCACTTCTGGGTCTGCCTGGGAGCACACTGGGGGGCCCTCCCATACCCCCTGGCTTGGCGGTTGGCTGCAGGAGGACCCCAGGTGGCCCCCAGATGTGGGAGGCACCAGTCACCGAGCTGGAGGGGCTCTGGAGGGCCCCCTGCACACTCCCCTGTGGACCTAGAAGTAAATCGGAATTGCTTCCAGTCCCCTTGTGGGTCTGCTGCCAAACGCACTGGGGAGCCCTCTGTGTTTCTGTGGGACGCTCCATGTGCCCCAGCATCACAGCAGTCAGAAGCCCCGCCTATCTAGAGGTATGTAGAAAAAAAATTTAAAGCTGCCTCTATGTCTGAATCTCCAAATCTTTCCAACTTGATTTGGAGGGTTCTGATTCAATTCAGAGAGATTAAAGGGTTCTCCATTCAATTTGGATTCAGAGATTTGGCCACCAAATCAGGCTGACTTTCTGCTGAATTGAATCAGGGACCGGAGCTTCATACAGCCCCAATTATTATTCCTGTTTCAGAGATCAGGATGAGGCACAGAGATGGACTAAAGGCCAAATCTAAAATTGGACATAGTCCCATAATGTGGAACTTATGTGAAATTTAAGTGCTTAAGTCCCAAATTGCAATTCTGGAAATCCCTGTTCAGCTGTTACCTAATTCTGGAGTGCATAGGCACTTCAGCTGTCCTCATTAAAGTTCCCCAGGTAACCCAGAGGTATAACTTTAGGCCTATCCAGAAGCACCTCTGTCTTAATGAAGTTGAGCAGCTTGGTGTCTTAACTCTTGAATAAGCTTTAGAGATAGTGGCCTTTTATGTGTGGAGCCTAAGTGATAAGTATACTTGAACAATACTTATCATACCCTTTATAAGATTCAGTGGTAGCTACTTTTTTTTTCTTTTTCTGCAATATAGCCAGCATCCTCTCCCTTCTATATAGTATCCTGGAGGTTAGAGCCTTCACCCAAGATCTCAGACTGATTCATTGCCTTCTTCTGAGAGAATTCAAATCTTTTATGTCCCTGGAAAGTGTCTATGTATCAGGGGTACTTCCCAACCTTACTTTCAAACCTGTTCCACCCTGTAGAAAAGAAGTCAACATTAATTGGGCCTGAGAGAGCAGGTATCAAGACACTGTCACACAGTTGTTAGGAGACTGGCTGAAAAGGAGGGGGATTCTGTGTTCTGACTCCTGCTCTAAGGACTAGTTATTCCTCTTATTTGAAACAGTTAATGGATAAAATGCATCATGGTAACAGGAAATGGATGCAGGACTCCTCTGGTAAATGTCCTCACCATTATATTGGAGGGTCAGGCTGCCTCCTCCATTTGATCCAATGAATCTTAAGTACTTTTATGTACAGTGAAATAGCTTCAAAGTGAGAAATGGAGAGTGCTTTTGCCCTAGAATAACCCATAGCCTGGTGGCTAAAGCTCTATTAGATGGTGTGCGTTGGAATCCCTTCACATAAAGAAAGGAATTGAACCTGGGCTTTATGCAATCTGGTTCAGTGGTTCAACCACTGATTAAGAGGTGGGGTACCATTGTGACCTCTTTGACTGTGTTTTAAATTAGAAACGTGCTACTGAAAGAAAGACAGGTACATATCTTCATGAGAGGGTCTAGGCTGTGAAGTCCAAGAGGAAGGAGCTACCTCCCATTAAGTACCTCCACACTTGAGTCGAGTGAGTAAACCCTGGGGAAAGGGCAGGGCTTAAGACTATTTTCACTGGTTTCTGTGGGTCAGTGCTTGAGACTCCTTACTTACCATGCTCTCATTGATCCCATCCTCAGGATCCTCTGTCCCAGTTCATTGTATATGGAACCTAGATGCCTAATTTATGGTACTGGGTTCCATTGCAGGGGGCTGAGACCTCAAAGTTATGGGTACTGTCATGTAAGACCTTTGTCTGAATCTATGCCTAAGTAACTTGTTCAAGCCCAAGCTGGAAGTCTGAGGTAGAGTTTGAAATGGAACCCAGTCCAAAATGCGAACTGCAAGACCTCCCTCTGCTGATGCTAACCATGCCACACAGGATGAGCTTGGCTGCTAACATCTTCATTCCCTGTGTGCCCACAGAAAGAACTGGCTCATTGGGAGCATTTGCTTTGCGTAATATGTAGTAGCCAGCATGTCTATAAATCCTGACTCCTTCTCAACTTCATTATGTTCTAACTGCAGAAAGTCTGCATCTAATTTAATTGCCTCCTCAGCAGGGACAGTTTTAATGGAATTAGATTTTTGTTTATAACAATGGAAGTTTAAAAAAATGTTTGGGTTTTATTACTTTTGGTAAGTAAGACTACAAATAAAAAGCAAACTTTCTTCAGTCAATTATGTTCACCAAGAACCAAGACTACACTGAAAATCACTCTAAAACAGCTACTACTAATCCCCTAGCCTAAGCACCACTCCTGAACCAGATTATTTCCTTAAATATGAGCTTGTAAAAACAAACACGTGGACAATATACCATTGTTCTGAACTATTTATTATTTTGTCACCAATGCTGAGAGACACAATCTTGACACCCATTTTAGAAGATTTACACTGACTGATTTCACAGAGGCCCCAGTTCTGAAAACTCAATCTTACACCCAAATCAGTGCTATGCAGAATTGGTCCATAATGGGATACAGTATGGCAGAGTGGTCTAAGCATAAGGCTGGGACTTTATTCCCAGATCTGCCACTGGCTTCTTAGGTGACCTGGGGTAGATCACTTTAACAGTCTGTGCTTCAGTTTTCCCATCTGCACAATGGGGATAGCAATGCCTTTGTTTTGTAAAGTGCTTTGAGACTTCTGAGGAGTGCCAGGTCAGTGTGAAATATTGATGTTCAGATGAGTTAGGAGTGTTCAGAACATGAAAGGTGTGCAGTATCAGAGGCTGGCTAACACAGTGGTGACCTCGCTCTCCCAATGTGTTATATGGGGAGCATATCACTGTAGTGATTCCTGGAAGTGCTACTATAAATAGATGCAGAGATACTGTGACTAGAATATGAAATGCACCCTAGCATTGCTGGCTTTGCTTAATATTTGAAACTCTGCACTGTTGGTAATAACATACTGTAAGGAAGGTCTTATCTACTAACTCTCACAATGCAATTACTATGGAAACAGAAGGCTGTAGTAACTTATCCAAAATAGATCTTTATAAAAACTGCTGAAAATCTCCTTCCCAATGTTTCTGTTGATTTCAGTGATGCTACTTCTAGAATAAAATTCTACACAATGTAAATGAAGAGGCAAAGTGTGGTGTGGGCCTAATACTGCCTAATGTTTAGCATCTCATGCAAGTTTCTGAACACCACCAATTTACACTGCAGTCCGTCATAGAAAGATTGAATGACTTTTCATAGGACTGGTGGTGCTTTGTACCAATAGCTACTGAAGACTATGCCTAACTGGCCTAGAGCTCAACTAGCCCAGTTAACCTATCCAGAAGCTAATGGGCCTAGTGCTTTTGTTAAATTAGATCTTCACTTTGAATAGAAGTTACAGCCAGGCCATAAACACTGTACAACAGCATCAGTTTTCTCTTTCCTACTGCACCTCTAATGGGTGAAGCACTGTAGCATTCCTATATTGTACTGATTTCTGTGAGTATGAATAGGACACATCATATAGGAGCTAGCACAAGACTTAATAGCAAGCATTGCATCAGTGGAATCCTGCTATGTTCACTGGTGTGGCAAAAATGCTTGGGATTGTCAAATGATCTTGACCTTCAGTACAGAGGATGGAGGATGAATATCCTCAGCTGCTGTGAATTTTTATAGCTCAATTCACTGCAGTAGTACCCTGGCAGCATATGCCAGCAGATGATCTCTCCACTCCAAGTCATACCCAGTATTGTTGTGTAAGTCTTTGGGTCTCTTGCCACTGGTTACATTGTGAGTAGTTTTATGAAACCGCATCAGTTCTATCTGTTTTCCTCTTTCCTCTACACAGCTTCCTACATGTTTGTTCCAAATGAATAATGTTAGCATTTGACATTTGAATTTTTAATAGGTTTTATGTAGGTTGGGAAGAAAATTATCTAACTATTTTAAATGCAGTTGTGCTGTGTGACCAATTTTAAAGAGGATGTGCTTACAGCAATGATAGCTCAAGGATGAGGGAGAAATAAAGCAAAACTTTGTTTCTGAAATGAGCACTTGGGGCCAAATTATCCTGTCAGTTGTGCCTATGCTACCCCATTGACTTCAGTCAAATAAAATGAAATCAATGGTCCCGCCTGCCTGTAAATTCAGTTGAGAATTCAACTTACAGCGTTCTAATTTTTTTCTTTTAACACTGTTCCCTTTATATCTTGAATTATTTGTCTGAATAAGATCTACATGTGCTAAAACCTACATTCCAAGTTTTTGCGGGGGGGGTTTGGGGGGGGAACGGGGGTACAAAAATAGCTTTAACAAGGATACTATGCTTCTGATTCTCATGTACATTAAGGCCCTTTTTCACACTGTGACCATGTATGGTCTCCTTTAATAAAATGAGTGTGAATGTAATTTATGTCCTTTATGGTATCTTTACATGACTTGAGCAGTGTAAAAGGCCTTGTGCATTTTGCCTTGTGTATTATTTATTCTTAAGTGCTTAACATTGTGAGAATTTAAAGAAAAAATAAAACAAGTAAATGCAGTCAAGTTAAATAAAGTGTGTAGAGAGGAAAAGATAATGGTGCCAGCATAGAAATAATCACAAATAGATGTATAGAAATCAGATCTGATTAGAATTCAAGGCAGATGTTTTGTAGGTTATAAGTGACTAGCTTTAAAAAATCTGCAAACTAAGTTCTACATTCAGATGTGTGCAGGGCTACAGTTTAATGCACCTGAATTTTCTGTGCAGAAAATCCAGGTGTATTAATTGCACATATAGATGCACCCAAGCAGTAGTTTGTGAGTAGCCAAAAGTTTAAAATACATTTAAAACATTGAATAATTTAGAATAGACAACAAACCCAGTTGGAGGTAATTGAAGCAAATGATTTGCTATAAGTAGTTGACTGCTGTGTTGCAAAGACAGTCAAATAGATGGCTAGTTGGACTGGCTCAGCTGAAGATCAGGGCATGACCTTATTATTTAATTTAATACCTCTTGTGCCTTAGTTATACATCTGTAAAATAGGGAGTAATTCCTACCTCACAGGAATAGTGTGGGTGAAATCTGGTAATGGTTACAACATGCATAGACACCGTGGTGATAACAATCACCCAAGTCTAGGTAGAGGAATTATTGCTATGGAATAGGTTACATATCTTTAGAACCAAATCTAGATGTTGTGCTCCCTGGAGGGAGATCTAACCCCTGTAGTGAACAAACTCCAAGTATCATCACTCATGCCTTTCTCTTTCTAAAAACTTCTCTAACCAGATAGCTCCCCCATTGTTTTCCACCTTATGCTTCCTGTTTGATTGTACCCAGTCTCTTGCTTGTTTCCTCATTCTCTGATTGTTATTTCAGTCAACCCCACCTAGAAGGCAGTTCTCCAGTCATGGGTGAGGCAGGTTCAGCACTTGGCAGTTGTCTCTTTACTCTGTTCTGTTCCAGACCTCCTGCTCCTTCTCCCAGTCCTCTCCTCTTGCCTATAAGTCAATACTAGGGATCCTGGTTTTCTCTGATAAAAAAAAAATAAAAAATTCTCTGACCAACCCCCCCCCAAATCTGTTCTTAAAATTAAAAGCTCCCTATAGCACTCCCAACCCTGCTGGTGCCTCTTACTGCCCCCAAAGCCCCCCAGTAATTCAGGTACTCCTCACTACCCCCACAATAGCCCCCTACCCTACTCAGGCCTCTTGCCCCCCACTCACAACCCCTGCCCCCCAGCCCTGCTGGAGGGGCACCCAGTTACCAGGGCTATGGGGCCTGGGCCTCAGGTCTGCAGTTCCCAGGCCCCAACAGCAGGTAGCTGTAGCAAAAGCAACATGGAACCGGCTCCCCCACTGCTGCTGCCTGCTCAGGTGGGGGGTGGGGCTGGCTCCTGGCTCCCCCCAGCCCCCTGCAAGTCCCACTTACCTCAGGCTCCAGAAGAGTGAGGCTGAGCTAAGCCCAGTGGAGCCATGGCTGAGAGAGTCTCAGGCCCTGCCTTTCCCCTCCCCTTCCCCTCTGACCAGGGGCTGGGGTTTCCCACCCTGTTTGCAAACAGCTTTTGTAGGCTGGAGCTCAGCCAGCCTGCAGAGCTGTTTGCAAAAGCAGGGAATCCATGGGTTTCTCTGCTAAAAGGAGAAATCGGTGTTTTCTCTGTGTTTCCATGGGAAATGGAAAACACGGATCCCTGGTCATTACAGGCCAGGGAGGAGAGGCCTTCAGCAGATCAAATAAGAACAATGGTTTGAGAAGTGTACCTGGAACCTAATATAGAAGCACAGAAATTGTATTTTACATTGGTTCTAGTGAATCTTGCCTTGACAAGGTTTGACCCTATGGTGTAAAGAAACTGGTGCCATTATAGAAATCTAAGACCTTCAGTATAACTCCCTTCAAATAAACTAAAGTAGTTATTTACATCTTTTTTCCCTTCAATTAATTTAATCTTACATTTGGCTTGTTGCTAATTTAGGGCAATGATTCCTTTTGACATAAGGAGGAGGAGGAGGGCGGAGCCACAGCTATAGCAATGGGGCTGAAATCTGAAATTGCTGGAGGCTCTTTTCTTAAAACTGATAACATGGAGCATTTCAAAATAGCTCAGCTTCTGATTACAGAGGTGTTATATTTGCAAGCTCTGTTTCTTTGTGAAGTGCTCCTGAACTGCTCTAACAATGCTTTGTTCACTTCTGCTACCATTATCACCCCAGAAGATGTTCAGTGACAACCTGCAGGGTCACCTTGTATCCTTTAGATGGAGACAGGATAGTTCCTTTAAATGAACCCTCAGTCACTGGGCATAATTCTCTTTCCTGATGCTTCTGCTAGGGTGACTCATTTGACCCTTTTGATTGGCATTGTGCTTTCTTGATTGTAATCTTGGCATTCTGAGTGTCAACACAGAACGCCCTGCCAAAGGTGTCATTCATCATCAGCAAGATGTTTTTTAACAAAGGTCTTAAGGGAAAAGATTGCACAAAGGCCACAAAAACTTCTGTCCATGGGTTACTGGAAGTTGCTACTTGTTTGACATCAGTTGAAAGCATTTAGGAAGCACTGAAATATTTCTAATCACTGCCTGCTCATGCGATAGGCAGAAGCAGGTTATTGCATCCTTGCAGTGTATAGTCTTCCAATTTTAAGCGAGGTATCTTCTAAATAGATCTCATTTAGTGGGCTGCAGTTGTTTTGGAAGCTTGGCTAGTGCATTATGAATTTTATAAACTAATTGTAGATTTGACATAGTTCTAATATCAGCAAATGGAAAGCTGGCATTAGAGTAAAGGTAAAAAAACTAAACAGTGGAGCCCCGCTCCTGATTAATAAAATCTCTATGCCTTTGTCCTTTCACACACATTCACTACTGGGATCTTGGCCAGGGAATTTACTGTGTAAGACTGGTATAAATTTCACCCAGCCCCCAGGCTGAATCTGGATCATGGAACTTTTAACTGTGGGACTTCTCACCACCTCCAGTGATGGGGTGAGTGGCAGAGGTGCAGGAGCTACTGCATCTGTTGCTCACTGGCCCCCACCAATACATATCCTCAGTGGAGCTCTGTACTCTGGATTTTGTTGGGCATGCCCCTAAATTCCTGGCTTCTCCAGGAGGACCATGGGCCAGATGACATGGCTCCATGGGACAGATCTGGCCCACAAGCTGTATTTTTTACACCCCTGGTCTAAGGGAAATGATCTACCAGATAAGCTAATAGGAAAGTTTTTTTTCTAGTCAGAAATGTAATAGTGCTAAGCCCAGTGCTCCTGCAGGACTTAATTATTTTCCCCACTCCTGGGAGGAGCTGCGTGTAGGCATTGTGTTCCTCAGACATCACTCACAACCTTGGAGTGTGATGCAGATCAGATGTCTGCTTCATTCAGTGTTCAAGTTTAGTCTGATTATCGCTGTGCAGCCTGAGCTGAGCTCTGTACCGCATAAACTCTGGCTCCAGCTGGCGCCTGCCAGAACATCTTTAGGGACAGTTCCCCATCCCTTCTTTCCTTAGCCAAACATAACAATTGCAATAATCAACACTAACATAATACAAAAGTTCAAATACATGGGTGCAACCTCCCACATAGCAAGACAGTCTCTGAGGGGGCCTGAGCACTCCTACGGACCTGGAGGGAAGTGGCACCAGTGTTGTTGGCTGCCAATGTCATATTATAAAGCTCAGTTATCTCAACCTACAGTGATTTTTTACCTGTCTGAGGCCTTCTCAGGCAAAACAGCCTTTTTTGGCACCCTTTATCTCCCTCACTTCCTGGAATTTGGAGATGTTGCCTATTTCATCACAGTATGTTGATTACCTTGTACAACCATGGGGCTATTTAGTGGTGCACCTACTGTTTGCAGCAATTATTTCTCTTCATAGATATTCTCATGAACTTTGCCTTATGTCTCCTGACATGTCCCTGGTAGCTCTGGCATCAGGTTTTAATGATGCATGATTTATTGTTCTGATTTTTCTGTTGAATAAAATGTCAGCAGGGGATGAACACATGCATTGTTGCTACACTATAACTTAAATAGTACTAGATGCATTTCAGTCTGACTCCATCCTTTCTCAGTCTCAGCTTTGGACAAGAAGAACTTTCCTAGGGGCAAGTGTAGAATGGTGAAGTTCTACCAATTCTATTCGATATTATGATCTTCCTTCTCCCTTCAGAGATATCCTTACTCTTTCTTGAATATTTGGTCCCCTCCTCTGCCATTACAATTTAAACCTTTTTCAATTTAGATTGCACAATCCTTTCATGAAATTCTATCCCATAGGCACTGACTTTTATTTTTGCTAGAAGGGCCTAAGGTGATGGACATGTGGAAAGTTTTACTCATTTCAGGTAACATCCCTCTTCCTGAGGTGGGGCAGTGCCCTCAGGCCCCCCACTTATTTGGCATCTCTGTTATAACCCACATCAATTTTGAGGTTTACCCATTTACCTCTTATTGTCTGAGGCTTTCCGTTCACTGACTTGTGCACCTCTGTTCTTCTTTAAGTGAATGAATATCCCATTTGCTTTCAGGCTGATAACCCAATAATCTGTTGTAGTGTTGTCAATAGCTCCCAGGAGGAACTTCTCTGAAGTGTCATCCTCAAGTCCACCTTGTGCACATTCTGTTGGAGCTTTTAAACTTTTTCTCAGAGATAAACATCTGCTGTAGTTGATTGTATCTTTCTCTAAACACCAGCATTGTCTTGGCTCATGCTTCTTTGCCCCATTGTTTATTTTTGTGGACTCTAACTTTGATCTCCACATGCCTTTCTGCCTCCCGTCTCTTATTTCTGGATTCTCTTGTAAATTCCACAGTGAGAATAATGCTCATCCTGCATGAGCTACATTCTGAAATGGATGACTTTCTTTACTTGGCAAATTCTGTGCTTTGTTGATTCTGGGGTTTCCCAGAAGTCTCTGTCTCTCTGTTTTGTCCCAGAACCCAGTGATGACCTGCTTGTGAATTTTATCCAGTGGTTCTTGTTCTCTTGCATTCATGGCCACATAATGATATAATATCAACTGGAATGGTGAGGGATGCTTCTGCCCTGGAGATTACAGGATATGGGTTGCTAGTTTCCTGGGAAGTGAGAGGTATGATTTTGAACCCCACAGGCTGAAGAGAACACAGAATTGGGTCTCCCACTCATGGACAGGTGTTCTAATCATTAACAAAATATGGGCATTCCCTCCTCCCCCAGGCCTTTTAATAAAAGAAAGAATGAGGTTGTACTCAGGAGAATAGCTTAGGCACCTACATCCAGAAGAGGTAAAAGCCCATGGATCCCAACCTCATAGATGCCTAACTCAGGCTGTAGGTTGGTGTCCAAAACTAAGACAAAGGCAATATTTCAAATGCAGTAGTCATAGAATAGGTTGGAAAGGATCTCAGGAGGTCATCTATTCAAACCCCTTGCTCAAAGCAGAAACTTACCCAACTATATAATCTCAGTCAAGGCTTTGTCTACCCAGGTCTTAAGAACCTCCAAGGATAGAGATTCTACAACCTCTCTGGGTAACCTGTTCCAGTGCTTTATTACGCTCCTGGTGAGACTAGGTTAGGCATGAGAAAACCAAACTTCCCTTGCTGCAACTTGAGACCACTGCTCCTCGTTTTGTCATCTACCACCACTGAGAACAGTCTAGCTCCATCTTCTTTGTAACCAGCCTTTGGGTACCGTATTTTACGATATATAGGTCAACACATTGTATAAGTCAACCCCATACTCCTATACAAAAGTAAAATAAAATAATTAAAAAAAGGTTCAGATTTCTGTGTGTCTGGTGTATAAGTCAACCCTACCTCAGTGTGCAAGCCTGGGTGGGCTCATGGGACAGGTGGCACACAGGCAAGCTCCTGGGAAGTTGGATCAGGCCTCCAGAAGCTCCAACAGCTCATGGCCTGCTGGCAGCCCACCCAGTCCACTCTGGGGGGTGCTGTTATAATTGAGGGAAAGACCAGGCCATCCCATAGCTCAGGGGCTGCCCAATCTAGCAGCAGCTTGCCCCCCTCCCCTCCCCCTGGCCGAGGGGCAGGTGGGGAGGCTCTGCCGAAAGTAGGATTGGGCCCAGATCTATCTTCACCAGTGCTGAATAGAGGGGAATAATCACTTCCCTCAGTCTCCTGGAAACACTTGTGCTAATGCAGCCCAATATACTGTTAGGCTTCTTCGCAGCAAGGGCACACTGTTGGCTCATATTCACCTTATTGTTTACTGTAATCCCCAGGTCCTTTTCTGCAGAGCTGCTGCTTAAGCAACTGATGCCCAGTCTGTACTAGTGCATGGGATTGTTCCATCCTAAGTGCAGGATTTTGAACTTCATGAGATTTCTTTTGGTTCAATCCTCCAATTTCTCTAGGTGTCTCTGAATCCTAGCTGACCCTCCATCTTATTTACTACTCCCCTCAGCTTCATGTCATCTGCAAACTTGCTGAGGGTGCACTCCACCCCATCTTTCAGGTTGTTGACAGAGATATTGAACAAAACTGGCCCCAGAACCAATCCCTGGGGCACTCTACTTGATACCAGCTGCCAACTAGACATTGAGCCACTTATTACTACACTTTGAGCCTGATCATCTAGCCAGTTTTCTACCCACCTTACAGTCCATTTATCCAACCAGATTTCCTTAGCTTGCTTGCAAGAATATTGTGGGAGACTGAATCAAAAGTCTTGCTAAAGTCAAGGTATATCACATCCACTACTCTTTCAGCATCCACAGAGCCAGTTATCTCATCATAGAAGGAATCAAGTTGGCTAGGCATGACTTGCCCTTGGTGAATCCATGTTGACTGTTCCTAAGCACATTTTTCTCCTCCAGGTGCTTAGAAATAGATTCCTTGAAGACCTGCTCCATGATTTTTCCAGGGACTGAAGGGAAGCCGACCAGTTTATAGTTCCCCAGATCCTCCTTCTTCCCTTTCTTAAAGGTGAAGACTATATTTTCCCTATTCCAGTCATCTTGGACCTCTCTCAGAAAACTTGTGGCAATTGAGAGAATGATCAGCAGCTCTGGAATCATATTGGCCAACTCCTTCAGCACGCTTGGGTGCATCACCATGGACTTGCACATGTCCAACTTTTCTAAATAGTCCCTAAATGTTCTTTCACTACTCTTGGCTGCTGCTCACCTTTTCCCCAAACTATGCTGCCAGGTCCAGTAGTCTGGGAGCTGACCTTGCCTGTGAAGTGTAAAGCAGTTAAATCTGAAATCAGTACATATTTTGTTATCACCTTGGAGGTAAAAGTTTAAGTGCACTCACTACTCTATTGTAAATGAACTCATTTCATTATATTCTCAGAGTTATCAACAAAGTGACTGCATTTCATATCTAGAACTACAGATTTTTAAGAGATTAACACTACCTATTGTTTTTGTCTCTTACACAGCCTGAATGATGGTACAGTTGAGAACCTATAGTAGAAATGTCCTCCCCATGCTATCTATCTCTGTCCAGCTATCTCATTTTTATCACTAGATTATCTGATCATCTTACAAAAAATGGTGGACTGTCCCTAGTACTGTGTTTTTCTTTATTGTCTGGAGATTTCCATGGACTACACAACTTTGAGTTTATTGAAACTTCTATTCCCTCAATGAGAGAGAGGATTCATTGTCACTCAGTTGGGTTAAAAAAAAATCAAAACACCAAACAAAACCAACAACAAAATTAAAAGCGTCTGAGGGCAAGGATTTTTGTGGATAGTATTTTTATTGGCCTTGTGCATGGTGTCATTGAGCATCATCACCCTAAATTGTAGGTTCCAAGCTTGGGAGTATATCAGAAATGTAAATTTAGGTTATTAAGAACATGTGTATGCCGCTTCTGCATACACTATTGGAACTTCCAAAGTAAGGCGAGTATAAGTTGCCTCAAACCCCTACCCTCCTGTGCTTTGTGAGTACTCCTTGGTTGGAGAAAGACTAAGGGACATCACCTTGACAGAAATGCACCCTCGCTGGGGCATTAGGTAGTCAGGAGCAGTTCTTATCTGTTGCTCTCTGGCAAAAGCTGCAACCGTAAAGGACTGAACATCTTGAAACCTTGACTGGAATGATATCGTTGGGGATGGTTCTGCTTTGATCAGGGGGATTGGACTAGATGACCTCCTGAGGTCCCTTCCAACCCTAATTTTCTATGATTATTAATGTGTAGATACATTTCCATATCCTGTTATGGATGTGCCTAGAACAAATTAGTTACAGAGCTTCATCTAGTTAAATTACTGTACTGCCATCATAGCTATTTCTAAAATTCAGTAGTAGATGAATCACTAGAATCAGCAACAAACAAGCATGTATGTTTTGTAAACTTATTTCTTTGTGAGCATGGTTCAGTAGTTTTATTTGCACATCCTTCATGTAATTCATTCAATGACACTTGCTATTGATTAGTTCATATGTAGGTTGCATTATCCATATAGATAGAGGTCTTTCAGATTACAATAAATATCCAGTTAAAATATCTTTATATGCTACCACTTTAACCTTGGTCAAGTTAATGTATATTTTGCAGAATGGTATATTTTATGGATATAACATATTCTGAGGTCATTGGATTGGATTATGCTTTTAACTATACTGACCAACACTTACAGCAGTTTGACTAGAGCTGCTGGAGACTTGCATAAAAGAATATAATCTGACTCTTGGGTAGGGCCTGGTTTAAATCGCGATTTTTGCATTTTTTTTTGTGAAAATCATTAAATTAAAGGAAGTATTCAATGACAGTGCAGGAATAACGCAACTGTAGGGGCACATGAAGACTCAACCCAGGTGGAAAACTTGGGTGCGAGGGGCTGGGGGTACTTGGGTGCTTCCTTGGCAGATGGCCCTGGGGAGGGGCTGGGGAACTCCTCAGCAAGTGGCCATATCACAGCAATTTGTTGCAAATTGCATTTTTGTGACAGTCACTGAATTTCATGACTTTATGTAAGTCTCCAGCAGTTCTAATTGAACTGCTCTAAGTGTTGATCCCCCTGCCCTTTTTCTGATCCCTTCCACCCTCCCATGGGCTGTTAGGCGTTTGCTGCTTATTGGGGAATACTTTACCCAGCCTGCAGGAGCCATTTTGTTGCTGCACTTAAACCTGGCCCTAAACCTGCCCCCTCAGCCAATTTGGGAGGTTTGGAGAGGCTGTATGATCTGGGCATAAAACTGCCAGCCCCCACCATGATCGGGCCATGATATTAGCAAGGTGGGTCTGTGTATAGTAACAAAATTCAAGGGTGTATTTTTAAATGGTAATTGATAATGGCTGCTGGTAAAGGAGATCTTAAACATGCACCTTTTCATTTGCTTCCATTTGAGCCTGGTCTATCATTTACTTTGGAAGAAGAGGCACATTCAAATAGGCAATTATTTTATTACCATAACATTTTTACTTTTTCTACCTTTTCCATCCTTATATCTACAAAAAATTAGTATGTCCAATACCACTAAGTAGTATAGAAATACTTGACTGCATATACATTTATTCTTATTTATTCCTCAGATATTGTCTTTTCCTTTTTCATTTGGCTATTCAGCGTCATCTTAGTTTTCTAGGGAAAACCAAGGTTGATCAATTATTCATTCTTGAAGGGAAGTAGGATGAGGAATTTAAAACATCCAAAGGCAACAAGTCACAAGTGGAGAGGGGAATCAGTCATTTTATAGTGTTCTAAGAGTGTTTTGTAGATTTTTCATTGTGAGAAACAGTTGCATTAATTAGCCTGTCAGACCGATGTGTAGAGAAGCAGAGGGCATATGTAGTTGAAGAGAGAGAGTCTGGAAGGCTGAGGCTTCTTGGGCTTGGGTATTGGGAGTAGCCTGTCTAACAGTACAAAAGCTAGATGCAGAGAAGGAATAAAGTACCTAAATCCCCTCCCCCCTATCTCCTACTTCAGTCACTAAAGTCCACAATCATAGTCCTCAAAACCCATGCTCCCCTGCCATCTAATCCAGGAGCTTGCTTGGGTGTCATTCCCTCCCCTGAAATATAGGACAGAGCTGAGCTCTGGCAATTCAGAAATAAATACATTTTTGGATTTGTGATACCTCAAAGTAAGGAGATGCCTCTATCTTGATAATCCTTTCCCTCAAAATCGGGAAACACAGGCGTCTGGGGCTCCATGGGGGATTTTCCATATCCTTGTTGGTGGGCCCATCTTGTAAGTTTAGTTTTCCAGCCCTGACCCTCACTATCTGTCTGGGACCCACCACAAGACCAGCTACATGATTCCATGTGGCCTGACCTGAAAGAGCCCTGGCAGTGAAAAAGGAAGGAAACAAACCACAGAAGACACAATCCCCTCAAGAACTAAAAAAGATCCAAACTCAAGCAGTATAAATCTTACCTCTAAAACCACTGCCCTTAAGTTACCTAAATTCCTTAGGCACCTAACAGCTAGAGCTAGTAGGAATTAAGAGTTCCCCAGATGCCTACAGTTTTGTTTTGTTTTTTGTTGGGGCATAGCCAAAAAAACTAGTCTTGATTGTGCTGAGCAACTCGGAGCCTGCCTTATATCTAGGCTTCATCATGATCCTCAAACTAGGTGTTGCCAGTCTCATGAGCACCTAATACAGTAGGAATTATAAAGCATTACATAGCAAATCAAGCTCCACACAAAACACAGCCCTACTGTATTCTCTAACCACTGTGCCTCAGTGCTTATTCACTGGCCTATTGGATAGAAAGCAAATGCTCCTTCAGCCTTACTCTAAAAGAAAGAACTACCCCTTACTCCAGTATGGAAAGAAGGGCTCAGGCACCACAGTGAAGGGGAGAGTTCAGGCTGTAAATCTCAAGTGAAAGGTGGTGTTTGTGGCTTAGAGAGGAGGTGCATTAAGACCTCTGTGTACAGTGCTGCTTACTAGATGCCTGCTCTGTAGATGCTGATATTTGTGCATCCTATTCTTGGGTGTCAAACTCAACCCAGGTATTATGCGAGGAGCCTAGGGCTGCCTATACATGTGCGGTGATGCTGCTCCAACATGTACTGACAGTGTGTTGGAGCAGACTCAGGTCTGCTGGAGCGTGGTAATTACTGCACTTCAGCAGACTCTAGCATCTTGTATATTAGTGTCCCCGTGCTGAGACATGGCAGTGGGGGAGCTTTAACTAACACTCATTTGACGAGCTTTAGTTAAAGTGCTCCTACCACCATTTTTCAGCACAGGGATGCTGATACATAGGATGCTTCAGGTGTTTTAATTAGAGCAGCTTTTGGAGCTGCTCTAATTAAAGCACACCCCCTGCCCCCACACTCCCAGAGCAGCCCTAGGTGCCTAGTTTAGGCTTCTGGATTGTGCAGCAGGAGCCAGAAAACAAGGATCCTAGGCACAAACTGATGGCCATGTATATTTGGGACATAATATGTATCAGATTTTTAGTATGTGTCACGACAACATACTGCTAGACAAAATACAGACTCAAAGTAGTAGTAAACAGGAGCAAAATTTAGGGGGATTGCAGTGGTGCAATTGCACCCCCCTTTGATTCTTGCTGCACCCAAACTTAAAAACTAACTGCCTGGGAGAGCTGTGGCATTTCTATTCAGCTAGTCCTGAGAGACTCAATTGACTTAATGGTTTAGTATCATCTTTCTAATTCCTTTTAATCTCTCTCTAATCTACAGGTGTCAATGACTATGTCCTTTTTAATAGTTTTGATATTTAACTATTCAAGCAATCCTTTCTTCTGCAATTTTGCTGTATGTTTGTCATTCCTGGTAATGTCTCTCTCTTATTCTATAGCCCTGCAAACTATTTTTGGCTGTAGCTAAAAACCTTAAGTCTGGTGTGGTAATATTAATCGATGTGTAGAAATAACTAACAGTGAAGCATTGCTCTGTCAAGATGCTTATGGTGGCTACATTTTGTTTTATAAGTCTGAATAAGAGCTTTACACTTAACTATAATGACTATAGGACTAATGATAAATGCCCTTTGACTATTTTCCCTAGTTCGAGTTTTTTAAAACTTTATATATACTTAAGCAAATGAGTGCATGGTCCAAATGAGCCTATGAGCTCCATTTCATCAACCTCCTGGATACTAGAGATCATGGGCTAAACATAGACATTGGATTTTTGATACATTATAATCTGCCTGGCAACTGACTCTCCAGCCCAGCCCAGCCCAGCCCCTGGCTTGTTTACTTTTCATTCCATCCAGGAAGAGCACACACCAACTGCTGCAGCTTCCTGAGCCTGACCAAGGGTTTTTGAACCCGAAAGCTTGCTTAATAACTATTCTCCAACTATTTGGGTTGGTCTAATAAAAAATATCAAATTCACCCAAGGAACCTTGTCTGCCTATGTCCTTAGACCAACACGGCTACAACCTAAACCCCTGGTCCAATAGTAGCATTTGGTTTTTGCCTTAATCTTAAACTGAATAATATAGTGCTAGCCCTGTACCATATTAATAAAGCTTCTAATTTCTCTTAAATCAGACAAAAATGCGTTGTTATATCTGATGCTGTGCCACACTGTCTGCACCCCTCTTTTTCAAAAACCTAGATCCGGCCATGGTAGTGAGAGCCAAATTCTGTTCTCTTTAAAACTAGTGTTCATTCTGAAATATCTCTACTAGCATATGTGAACTTGTATAAATTTAAGTGAGAGCAGTATCTGGACTTCTATTTGAGAATTAGCACCAAAAATGTAGCACCAAGTTTCCTTTAATGTGGCTTTCATGCCTGGGAAAGGCATCAGAATCTTGTTGTGTTTTTTTTGTTTTTTTGTTTTTATGAAGCAGTCATTGAGTCCCCTCACTTGACTGTTTTAGTTATTCTCTTACCAGCCACATAAGTTCTAAGAAAGGGAGAGGGCCTATATTTTTGGAAATAATATAAAGAACAGCATTAAATCTTTGCTGAACCTATCTATGGCTCAAAAAACCTTTAGAATTAATCAGATTGCTCTGTCATCTTTCTTCTCTTTCTTCTTTTGTGTTCAGAAAACTAGTTTGTGTAAAGGGAATTTCTGTCCTATACTTTGAGAGCTAGCTTTTGTTCATGACAAGGATATACTGTCTAGTCTTACAGCTAGCCCAGAGATGACCTTTATGTGGTCATGTGCCAAGATTCAGCATTGGGTGTATGTTTTATTGATGTTTGTGGACCAAGAACATTTGCCACAGCAAGTTCCTCAGAGAGGTAGAGGCATGTTCAATAAAGCAAGAGTTCCATAAATATCCTCCTAGTCCTCCTGCTTTTTAATTTGCATTGCAATTACATATAATGGCTACAAATGGCATCAGAACCAGTGTTAAGTATGGTATAAGCACAATATTAGGGAAACCCCTTTGCCCCAGTCGAAATTGATAGAGCAGATAAAGGGCAGAGGAGAAACAGAGGGAAGAGAGATTAATTGATTTGCCACACAAAAGATCTGTAGCAGAGTTGGTGGTAGAACACAGATACCGTAAGTCCCAGTCTACTACACTAGCTGCTGGACCATTTGGCTTTCTTGGCATTGTCTTACTAAAAATCCATGTGGATGGCAGTGATATAGAGGTATACATGTATCACTCTTGGTAACTACCCAGCATAACTCTTAAAGATATAGAACTTTCATGAGCCAAGTCACCCAGTAGAAGCCAAGGAGTGTTACAAATTTCCTTAAACTTAAAGGTGCATCAGTGCTCCTTGGTCTTGGGATTCTACTTTCTCAGTTAGATTATATTAATAATATCAGAAGTAACAACTCTGTGCATCTTCAGCCTCATGTCCAATAAGTTCAGCATTTTAGTTAAAGAAATTATGTTGTCTTTCACTTCCCTAGGTCCTTTCTATGAAGGACACATATTACATTATAGTTGGATTTATTCGTATACTATTCTGCAAATAAAATCTTTTAAGATTTTTAACTGTTTCACACGCGCACAAATCTTTGGTTTACAAAGAAATTAATTTAAAATTTATCCTTGATATGGCACCTCCTAAAAATTATAATGTAGGAGTTTAATTGTTACGTGCACCTAATTTTGTATTTTTAGTGAGCCAAATAGCTTAGTAAATGGACTGAGTGACTCAGAAGCTGGTAAACAGCTAAAACACAAAAGAAAGTGACAACTCTTAAAAAAAAAAAAACAAAAAAAAAAAACCACACACACACACACACACACACACACACAGAGCAAATAATGAGAAGAAATGGCACAACAATTTAATATTTTGCCCTCTCCCTAAAGAGGAAAAAAAGTCTTCAGCAAGATTGGATGACAAGAAGCATGCTGAATTTCCAAAATTAACTGTGAAAGGCAGATCATCTGGGCATGTCTGAAAGCTATGCATAACCTTTGTGCTACAAATATCTCATTTCAAAAATGTCATATTCTGCTTATTCAGTAGGTCTGCTGTGAGGCTATTTTAGGCACTGTGCTTCTTATTTCTAGAACAGATCTGAAGTTATTACTGTCTATCTATTTTGCTTTATTAGTAATATTGCTTCATTCACTTATTGGAGGTATAGTTATTTTTTTAGTGATAGAATGGTATTAAAGCTGGTAATCTGTTATCAAAATCATTTTAGATTCACTTGCTTTCAATATGCAAAGTGACTCAAATCCTTCAATAATGGTCAGGTAAGGCAGTTCTAATTACAAAAAGCAGCCATCTAGGTAAGATTCAGCTCTGGAAGGACATGTCTGTAGTGGGGACTGATTCCTCAGATAGTGTAGAACAGTGCTTCTCAAAGTGGTGGTCCACAGACCGGTGCCGGTCCATGAGCCACTGGTCACTGGTCCACAGCAAGTTGCCAGGAAAGAAAGAAATATTTTTTTAGAAGCATAACATTGATATGTCATACCGCCACAGTTTGTACATTCCAACACTCCAGGTGACGTCACGTCGTGCGAGGTGAAGAAAGAGAAAGAAACAGCCAGTCACGCATTTGTGTAGCGCTGTTACATGCAGTTGCTGCCACCAGTTGAACCAGGCACTGGTCCCTGGCCCACTGGAAAAAAAAATTGCCGGTCCGCCACATCAGATAGTTTGAGAAGTACTGGTGTAGAATCAATGTAGTAGCTTCTAAACCATTCCCCTCACAACCAAATTCAGATCACCATCAAGTCTGTGTGTCACGGCGGGGTCCGTCAGGAGGGCCGTGATCTCCTCGAGGTCCCTCGCTCCGTGTCAAGGCCGGCCCAAGACACCCTCTTATTCTCGCCCGCCACGTCTTGCTGGTAAATATAAAGTTGGGAGGCTGCCTATGACTCCCTGGGCACGGCTACTCGGGACCTCTGTCCCCGCGATTCCCCCAGACTCCTGTGGTCTCCCGGTATGATGGGTGCTTCCCAGGCACCCTAGCCTTATGGGCTGCGC
>NW_005841967.1:1828418-1830985 GCF_000455745.1 Alligator sinensis | reverse complement strand
CTGTAATCTAGCCCACTCTGGGCTCTCTCTAATACCCAGCTCCTCACTGGAACTCTCATCAAGCCCGCTCTGGGCCTTCTCTAAAAGTGTGGTCCCACTCAGGGACCCTCTAGCGGGTCTCCGGTCCTTCAGGCCAACCGCACGGGTACCCTCTCTGATCCAGGCTCACTGTGCCACTACTCCCCGTCCTCTCGGGGGCAACCGCAGCACCTTGCCTCTGTCTGAGGGGTGTTGCCGCACTAGCCTACGGCCGGGCTTGCTACGCCCGTCTTGGGCTATTCAATATGGCGCTCCCCCTCTTCTGGGGCTCGTCATGCCCCCTCTGGGGCGTCTCAAAGCTGCCCCACTCTGGGGCTGGGGTCTACATACCCCGCATGCAATCCGGGGTCTCTGTTCCCCACCCACAACCCACTGGTTGTGCTAGTGCCCCCTTCTGGGGCTCATCGTGCCCCCTCTGGGGCATCTCAAAGCTGTCCATCTCTGGGGCTGGGGTCTACGTACCCCGCATGCAATCCGGGGTCTCTGTTCCCCGCCCGTAACCCACTGGTTGCGCTCAGGGCCCCCACACCTCTGGGGTCCCTATGAGGCCTCCTCCAACCCCTACAGCCTCACCCAAGCCTCCGGTGTAATATCAAAGCCGAACATAAACTCGAACCTCCTGGCTATAACTCAAACATAAAGCCTCCTGGCTAAACCATGGTGCCCAAACCTCTCAGAGCTGCCATCCTTCTCTCAGCTAGAGCAGTTCCTAGCGGTTCCTGCATCGCTCACCTCCTAGCTCCAGGAGCTCCTGCCCCTCTGGCTATTGCCAGAGGGGCTCAGCCCTGGGCTTTATAAGGGCCAGGCCCTGCCTCCTACAGGCAGCTGGCTCTCCTTAGTTGCCCCGGCAACCCGCAGCTGTGCTCGTTACCCTGGCAACGCTCATCTGGGCTCTTTATGTCCTGCCAGGGCTCTCTCTCTGCCTGGCAGTTTCTACTCCCTAGGAGCAGGCACTGAGGTGCTCTGCGACACTATGGAATAATCTCCTCTTCATGAAAACACTATGTCACTTTTAGCTATCTGGACCGTGAAGGCACAATTCCTGCCCAGCTTCCTCTGGGATTGTATCAAAGCCATTGTGCCAGTATACAACTGCAAGTTATAGGCACAAAGTAGCACTGAATGAGGGGATCCACAGTTTGTTTGTTTTTTCACACTGATATACTTTAGTTTTGCTTCATTTTTCTTTATAAAGGTAACATTAAAATGGTAACCCATTATAGTAGAATGAGGTTGAATGTTTCATTGCTTGTTAAGGGACCAGGCATCTTGTTTGGAGGGAGAAAATCCTCCATTTCACCTGACTCCAGATGAAGTGAAACTGCTCCTTGACCATGTCTACATGAGATCCTTACTGCTCAGTAGCCTGAGACTACTGCTCAGTAGCATCATGTGGCAGAAACCATGACATGACACTACTGCACAGTAGTCTTGGGATATTGAGCAGTAACGTCACAAAAAAGTCATTTGTCGGCACTACTGTGCAGTAACTTGGGTTACTGTGTAGTCATTTAGTACTTGTTTCATACCCCAGTGCTTGTTTATACAAGTACTAAGTGACTGCATAGTAATGACTGCATAGTCAGCATCTCATGTAGACATGGCCCTTGTCTTCTACCTGAGTTGGCCAGGAAAAAAAATAAACTTCAATCCTGTGGAAAATGTTGTGGTTTGGGGAAAATTATCTTAATTTGGGATGAAAAGTAAAAGTATCAACATTTGACAAAGGAAGGAAATACTGAAAAAATCTATTTGGGGAAGAATACCTGGAATTTTCTGGCAGCCTCCAGCTGCCTGCCTAGAAGGATTTTATTAATTGGATTTTCTCCAAAAAGACTGAAAGTGAAACTGACAAGTGCCTTCCCGGAGATCAGCTAGAGTCTGTGCACTCTGACTCTGTGCATTTCCAACACTTTTCTCTAGCTGCATACAGACATTCGGGGAGGTTATGAGAAGGCTAGACTGGGTTAAAATGGCCACCCAATCTAACTTAGATCCAGCTAACTAGTATAAGATCTGCACCTGAGCAAACTAAGTGTAAACTACAGATGTTCAGGACAGTTAGATCAGCCTAAAATGGCTAACCCAATCTAACTTAACCCTACCTCTGAGGTACACCTAGCTTAGATTGGGCTGGCCACTTTTAGACCAATCTAATTGTCCTGAACTTCTGTACAGTTCCTAGTACAGTCCCAGGGCTGGGAAAGCCCAGCCACTTTTCCTACTCCCTCCCTGGTACCAGCCCTCTCCCTCACTCCCAGATGAGCAATCTTCCCCCCACCACCAAACCCCCATCCTGCAAGCTACTCCCAGTCCCAGTTTTACTAGTGTTCACCAGTGCTGGGAGCCAAGCAAATAAGTCAGGTGGCAGAAGGGGAAAGCAGGATAGGGGGGTTGGTTTTCTGGGGGGGGGGAAGGGGAGGGTGTTTGTTTGGTGGTCAGGGAGCCAAAAAACCCCCACCTCTTATCCCAGAGAGTGGGGATGGGAGCCCACCATCCTCCTAAAGCCCCCCCCCCCCCCCTCTGCG
>NW_005841967.1:1822737-1828387 GCF_000455745.1 Alligator sinensis | reverse complement strand
CCTGCGATCCTGTCAAACCCACCCAGACTCCCCCAGTCCCTCCTGTAGACCCAACCTAGCCCCTCCAATCCTCCCCATGGATACTGCCTGGCCCCCAGATTCCTCTGATCTCCCCTGTAGATTCTGCCTGCACCCCCAGTCATCCTTGTAGAATCACCCCCCTCTCAGAGTGGGGGTGAGTAGTCTCTCAAGTAGTCTCTCAGAGCCTACTTGCCCCCCCTAGGCTCGTAACCCAACTTCTGGTAGCTCCCTCCATCCCAATTTACCTTAGATTAGGTGACTGTTTTTAACTTGATCTAACTTCCCTGAATGGCTGTAGGCAACCTCTGTTTACTACTCCTCCTGGATCTCCAGTTTCCTACTGTGGCAGAGCACCTTTGTGGTGCTTGCCACTTTAGGTCTCTCACAGGCTCTGAGGGGAACCTGCTTGGAGAAGCAGCAGGGGAAACATCCCCCATGTACCATTTACAGGGGGGTGGTGTGTGGCAGGGCACTGTTGGTGCCTGCCACTTTAAGATAGGGACCAATCAGCCAGCAGGTGCTAAATTGCGGTGGTCATTTTAGAGCTCTGGCCACCCATATAAGCAGGGCGGTTTGCTGCTGGCAGCCCAGGCAGCAACATCACCTGACTGTGAGGCTCCATAACATCCTGGAGGTAAAGGCAGGAGCTGTAGGGGATGGTTAGGACACTCCTGATCCTGGGCATGACCTAAAACTGCACCCTGCTGGGAGTGGGTGGCCTGGTGGGTCTCTCAGTGGCTCAGGAGCCCCCAGGAAATGCCAGGCCAGTAATCACCCTGGTGAAAGATGGTTAGGGGTGCCTTAACCCTAGCCTTCACCTTTGGGTGGGTTTGCGTAACACTGGAGAGTTGGGGCCAGGAATGGCTATGGCCTCCTGAGCCTTGTGGGGGGGGTGCAAGCCCCAAGGAGAAGAGTGGGGGCCAGGCACAGCTGTGGCTACCTGAGCCCTGTGGGGGTGCAAGACCCCAAGAGGGAAAGTTGGGGCCAGGCATGGCTACAGCCACCTGAGCCCATCGGAGAGTGAAGCCCCATGACCCCGAGTGAGGGGGTGATGTGGAGCCCCAAGTGAAGGGGGCAGAGATGAGTAGCCCTAGTGAAGGGGGCGGTGTGGCCCTGTGGGGTGCAAGACCCTGAGAAAAGGTAGTTGGAGCCAGGCATGCCTATGGCCACCTGAATCCACTGGGAAGTGAAGCCCCCATGGCCCCGAATGAGGAGTTAGAGGTGTGGAGCCCTGAGTGAAGGGGGCAATGTGGAACCCCAGAGAGGGGGGCAGAGATGGAGACCCCCAGTGAAGGGGGAGAAGAAGGGGCCCAGTGCATTTATATATACATAGTATTGCTCCTGGAAGGGGCCAGAGTGAGCTTAGACCCATTTGGGTAATTCGCTGGCCACTACCCCAGTGAGGGTCATGGAAGAGACCCAACACACAGTATGTCTGCCACCCAAGGAATGGACTAGCTAAGCCTATGGCCCACTCCAAGAGGGCCTGACAGTGTGGCCTTAGCTTAGTAGGCCGGGAGCACTGTAACATCTGGGTGCCATTTGCAAGGCATGGACTGCGGTATAGGGGAGGTACAGAGCCGCAGAGAGCGCCCCCTGGCATTGGGGCACAAATGGGCAGCCTCCTGCCTTAATTAAGAACAAGGCGTGGCAGAAGAGTCAGGTGGGGGGGCGTGCCTAAAGGCAAGTGGGGAACCTAGCACCATGGCTAGGTGGGGAGTCCCACTTTGCCATACCTATCTGGAAGGCTCTTCTCCATTTTCTTTTCTCCATACAGGCAGAAAGTGAATTTGACCAAAGCGATCCAGATGGTCAGATGGGGCACCATTTCTATTTCTTTATGAGTACCTAAATATTTTTACATATTAGATTTTTTTTTTTTTAAATAAGGACATTTGAGAAAAAGCACTTTCCATTGGGAAATCATTCCTCTGGAAACATCTCAACCAGTTTTAATTAATAGGCATAGTAACTATGAAACAGTTTTCCCCTCATGGGTTTTGTGGGCCAGTGCAATTCAGACTCGGTGACTGTGGTCTTCTCTGGTGTTACCTACTATAGAAATTGGATCTCTGACAGACAGAGGACTTCAAAATTCCCCTTTATTTTCCCCAGAGTGTTTGATCTTCTCCATTCAAAGTAAGATCATGATGATGTTGTTTTATTTGATGTCCTTTTATAGCTGGGCTTGGGGAAGCATTTTATGTAAGAAATGTGGTTGGGCAGAAATGTACCAGAGATGTATTTCTTTTTCACTTTATTATGAAAAGATTTGTATGTTGCTGTTGCACACAGATTTCATCAAGCAAGGACAATAGGCTTTTCTGACACAACAGACAATATTCAAAATTGTGTCATTCATGATCCACTGGGAGCAACAACTATACATAATTTTATTCTCTTTTTGCAATATTTTTGTCATATTTAAATGGGAGCAATCAGTCTGGTTAGAACAATTATTTTCATGGGACTTTCTTTTGCCAAAGATTACAATTCATTCCAAATCAAAACACTGCACAATTTTGTTTTAAAGGAAAAGGTTCTGGCAGAGTCAAAATATCTTGCTTTGATCATTTTTAAATAAAATGCTTTGTTTTTTCCTTTCAAAGGAAGGATTTCTTCCATTTTTTGTTATAAATAGAAAACATCAGATTCAACACATTTTGATTTTTGTTAGTGAAACATTTTCTGGTCAAATCTCAAAATTTCCAGTGTTCCAGAACAAAAACAAATTCTAAGATCTCAAAATCCTTTGCAGACAGAATTTCTATTCTTGGCACAGTTCTAATGCATCATTTTTTCCTAAATCTTAAATTAGAAGAGCACAGAATGATGCCTAGGAAGATGAAGAAAAACAGGCGTGTGAAAAAGAAAATCTTCATGGGCTGAGGTGCTCAGCAATTAGGAGTGTGAAAAACAGACTATTTGATTTGGATTTGGATTCGGCCCAAATTGGGACAGCGATTCAATTTGTTGATTCAGATCACAGTCCCCAATTCAATTCAGCTGAATCCAAATCTGAAGATTCGATGCTGATTCAGAGAATCAGCGATTTGGCCCTAGACACAGCTTTAAAAGTTTTTTCTACATACCTCAAGGACCAGGCGCGGCTCGTCAATGCTGCAGTGCTGGGGCGGATGGAGCATACCACAGAAGCACGGCGGGGGGGCCCTGCATGCTCAGTGGCAAACCCGGAAGTGGACTGGAGGTACTTCTGGTCCACTTCTGGGTCTGCTGGGGTGTGCACATGGCCCCCCCACCCCATGCCTTCCAGGCTTGGCGATCAGCCGTGGGATGGGGAGGACCCCAGGTTCCCCTCAAGATCCAGGAGGCACAAGTCACTGAGCTGGGGAGCACAGGGCCCCCCGCGTAATCCCCAGCAGACCCGGAAGTGAACTGGAAGTGCTTCTGGTCCACTTCCGGATCTGCTGCCAACCATGCTGAGGAGCCCCCCCATGCTCCTATGGGATGCTCCATCTGCCCCACCATCTCAGCATTCACGAGCCGCCTGGTACCTTGAGGTATGTAGAAAAAACATTTAAAGCTGCATCTATGTCCAAATCACCAAATCTTTCCAAATTGATTTGGAGGATTCCAATTCGATTTGGAGAGGTTAAAGGGTCTCCCGATTCAATTTGGATTTGGAGATTTTGCTACCAAATTGGGCCGAATCTCCGCCGAATCAAATCAGGGACTGAAGCTTTGCGCAGCGCTGCTGAGCATGCACCATTCCCACCGACTTCTGTGAGATTGTTGAGTGCTCAGCATCTATCTGATTCAGGCCAATAACACTGATATAAGGGTCTGATCCACATCCCATTGAAGTCTGTAGAAATCTTCATTGCTTTCATTTTGCTTAGATCAGACACTTTCCTTAGAAGTAGCAATAACCAGTTCTCAGGCAGATTACTAAGGACACACTGACCAATCACATAGTAATCCCTGTTGAAAAGCATTTAATTACTCCATGTTTATAGCAGGCAACACTGCAGTGTGTGTATATATAACCACTGTGTCAGCATTGGTTTGCTTTTCATAAGAGTTTATGCTCCCAGCAGGCAATGAATGCTTTCCCTGCCTGATAAATGTCAAGTACATAAAGCAATTCTGCCTGTTCCTCTCCCAGGGATTGCCAAATAATCTCCTTTCATTGGCTGTGGGACCTTGCCAGAGCTGCTGCATACAAGTACAGCTACCCTTGCCAAATGGTGATTACACATGAACCTGCAAAAACATTGCCTGCTCTTTTTATTAGATTTCCACAACTCTGATTAGTCACAGTATACCTCTGTTCTGCCTAGTATCCTGCGTAAGAGCAGGAGTCTATAACAAGAAATTTCATAATTCCATAGACATTGTACCACAGAATGGATTCCTTGCAGCAAAACTGTGCTCTAGAATATACGTCTTTGTTAAATAAATATAATAGGCCTGATGCATCACAGCTTCCATTGGTGTTAATTCAGACTAATACCTGAGAAAAACTATTGCAGTTGATAGGAGAATTAATTTACATCCCCCTTAGGTGTGTAGTAGTTCCTTTGCTATCCTTCATACACAGAAGTCTGTGTTTCTCCTCCTGCTTCACCTTACCCTTCCCCCCAGTTCATTTGAGTAGTTTCTCTTGTAAGTCTGTATATAAAACACCTGAAGCCCTACAAATTGTGATGAAGAAAAGCAGCCTAATTTATGTGTTGCCTTTGTGCTATTACAAATACCTGCTTAAACAATGGTGGAGGAGGAGTAGAATCCCTTGAATACAGAAAGGAAAACAAAAACCATTTCACTGTTTCTCTTTACACTCTGTGGCAGGGTTGGGTCAGTTGAGCTTTCTTTTGACAATGGCATCCAAGATTTCTAGGTCATGATGTACCACGTGAGAACATACTGCACGCCACACAGAAACTGGTTTCTCTTGAGCACACAGTCTGCTGTAATTCTTTTTCTGTTATTTACAACTCAGTGGCATTTCTGTCTTTCTGAAATAACTAAAATGTGATGTCTGTATAGCTCCAAAATTTCAGGGAAGATTCTAGCCATCAGTTGGCAGAGCCCTCTGGGTTTTGGTGGGACAGAAACCAGAAGAGTCAACTGGGATCATATGGACAGTCCCTTCTACATGGTTTGCAATCAGTTGATATCAGCCACACTTCCTAGCATAACAATAGCCACTTCCTCAGGGCATATTAGCCCAGGTAGGCTGCCAAATGAATGTGACAATACTGCTGTCAGCACCCATTCAGTGTAAGAGACCTGGTTATTTATGCATGGCACTGCTTTGTTCTGTACAGACATACCCACAACTACATTTTTAAAATTATAGCTGAGTCCCTATTTCCTTGGAAACAATCTTTTTTTTTTCTTTTTTTTTTTTAACATATTAGGCTTATGCAGGTGCTATTGATATAAACATGGTCTTAACACTTGGTATGAACCCAAGCCTACTTATTCTAAGCCAGGACTTGAATCTTGCTTAACACTAATCCTTAATACTACTTTGCATGTTGTTTATATGGAATGTATGTTAGAAGTAAGAAGAAAGGATATCTAATTCATAGATTTTAATGTATCAGAAAGAAATGTGACAAAATAGCAACACTTCACTAAAACCTTTTGCTACAATCCTGCT
>NW_005841967.1:1819328-1822725 GCF_000455745.1 Alligator sinensis | reverse complement strand
CACATGCCAGAATGCCAGCCTCTACCACCTCTGAGCCCAGGATCATAAATAGACTGTCAAAATATGGTCTTCCAGCTGGCAGAACAATTCACTGCTGCTGGCATTAAAAGTGCATTTGAGGCAGAGCTTCCAAAAGGGGTCTTGTAAGTCTATGAGTGCTGCCTGATTGGCTTAGCATTAGAATCTTACTAGCTGTTTTCTGATGGGTCAGCAGGCGGTACTTGGAAAATTCTGTCAGGGTAGTGTTTACAGTGTCACAGAGATCTACAGCAAATAAATAAATGGAGAAATACAATGTAATGTGGAAAGCTTGCCGGTAGCAGCCTGGCTTGCCATCCTGAGCCAGAAGGTTCAAAACAATAGGTGGGTGCATTTCTCCTCCCTGTCAATCAGGAAAGGGAAGGAGAAAGGCTTTCCCTGCCTCAACCTATGGGCGAGATGAAGAGGAGGACCTGAGGGGGAACTAACCCCTCAGGCTTTCCTATTGGTCCACTCCCAATCCAGGGGTGGAGCCTTCTGAAGGAATAAAAAGGCAGCGTGCCCAGCACATGGGGAGCTTTGATGAGGGACGATGAAGAAGGACTGAGAAGAGCTGGTTGATCTGACCAGTGGGGCAGAGCAGTTGCCCCAGAAGGGCCCTGAAAATGCCTTCATTGAATGCGGAGCAGGAAGGGGCTGCATCCCTGCCCTGCTGTGGAGGGAGCCGCGGCGATGGTGCACAGGTTGGTGCATGGAGGATCCAGGAGTGGATGGGACCTCAGCAGCTGCCTGAGGTAGCTTGGGTCTCCAACCCTGTGAGGCAGGAGCCGAGCCCCATTCAGTGCAGGGGCGGGTGCACAGGGGCTGGAAAGCCCAGTGCACAGGTCAGGACATGGAGGGTTTGGGAGCTGACGAGACCATGGTAGCTGCACAAGGCAGAATGGGTCTCCAGCCCTGCGTGAGGCAGGAGCTGAACCCCATTTAGTGCATGGAGTGGTGCATGGGGGCTGATAGAGCTGAAAAGGACCACAGCAGCTGCATGAGGCAGTGCAGATCTCCAACCCTGCATGATACAGGAGCAGGGCCATTGGTGCACAGAGCGATACACAGGGCTGTAGAGTGGATGGGATGCCATGGGCTGCATGGTGAGTCACCTGGGAAGGGGATTCCCACAGGAGAGGAGGCACATGCTACAGGCAGCTGAGGGGAATCCCCTGATGGGAGGGAAGAATTTGCCCTGTGCTGTAGAAAGGGACCCAAGGCTCCTCTGCTTGTCTGGGGGATTCCCAGGTGAAGGGTCCCACCAGCTGAGTAACCTAAGTGAGGGTAAGGGTGTCCTATGATGTGATGGGATGCCTGCTTGGGTTGTCGTTTCTTTGCTGGGCACAGCTGTTGTGCCACTGTTGTGTTCTGTTCTTTCATGCTGCTGGGATTCCTATTGTAATCCTGCGCCTTTCTTATTGTATTAGAAGAGGAGTATAAGCTGCCCTGTTGGTATTTATGGCATTGATTATTTTATGCAAGTGTGTTCTGTTTGATGTAATCTTATTGTATATGTTTATATATTGTCCTATCTTTGTCAGATATTCCTGTCATTGATTTGTAATGGTTACCCTTAGGTATGTATGTTTTATTTGATGTAACCTTATTGCATATGTTTAATTATTGACACTTTGCTGCCTGTTATTCTTGCTATTGTTCTGTTGAGTAATCTCCGTTTACCTTTGAGTGCCCTCCTTCCCCTGCGGCCTGGAGGGCCCTAACTAGGGGCAGGGGCTGCAGACTAACTTGAAGGCCACTGGGAATCAGGCCTAGGCTTGAGTTTCAGGGTTAATTACAGCTTTTATTTGGGTAAATTCATATCTGTAAATAGCCTGTGTTTGCATGTGCATGTGTATAGATCGATTGATTATATGTATATATGTGTGTATATGTATGTATGTATGTATGAAGGTTTGGGGTTATAAGTTGTGTATTATTTTGTAATATTACACCTGTACATAGTTAAGAAGCACTGTGACTCCTGGTCTGCTCTGCTCTGTGAGGAAAGAGGTGAGCTGGCCTACAGCTAGGCAGCCATGCTGCCTACAGCATACACACTCCTGCTAACATCTCTTCCATTTGAAGAGAGGGTACCTCCCATGTACCACCCGGGTTACAGTAAGAAAGACTGGAAGACTGGCATGTTAAACTGAACAGTGATATAAGCATTTGTTGTGCTGTGGAACATATCAGTAAGGTAACAGGGCTCTGTAGGAATACAGATTAAGTCTAGCATCCTTGTGTAATTTTTCATGCAAGTGAGTTGGATGAGTCCATTTAAGAGAAAAACTGACTTAACCCCAATATTTAATGAGATATTTTATTAACTATACAGAGAGAACTGCATGCAATTTTCATGAGTTTCTTGTTTAGCCTGTGGAAGATAATTTCTATGAAATACTTGACCTCCCATTTCAAATGAATTTCATCATAATGTTTCAATTTGTAATTTTAAAGGCAGATTAGAAAATTGAGCACCTATACACCTATACGTTAAGGTTGCTCTGATGCACTGTAATTACAGCGTGTTGGAGCAGACTCAATTAATAGTTTGCTGGAGTGTGGTAATTACTGCACTACAGTAGACTCCAGTGTCATGCGTATCATCATCCTTGTGCTAAAAAATGATGGCGGGGGTGCTTTAACCAAAGTTTGTTTCTCTGGGCACTTTAATTAGAGTGGCTCTCCAAGTGCCTTCTGGAGCACATGTATATATGCCCAATTGTTTCTAGACTTAAACAGTTTTGAAAGGGCCAGGTTCTGAGATTCTCCCTTCCGTTTCCATCGACATTTTGCCATCTCAGAGGATGGAGTCCAAATGGTTCGTTAAGATTAATTTGAAAATAATTTTTACAGTATTTGTATAATGGTAGACACAAGTCTGCTCTGTAGGGCTAAACAGCTAATTCTTGTTACCTTTCTTGCTGATACTATAAATACAAGCATTTTGATTCATCATTGTGTTACTCTAGAGTGACACTAGTAAGTGTGATTTTCTGGGTTCTTAACAACTGTTTCGTGCCCATAGGAAGTTCATTGCAGAGTTCAGGTAGGTGTACTTATTTCTAAGGTTTTTAAAATCCATAGTGATATTTTAGCAGAATAGTATTTAAATGTGGGAAGTCTCAAGTCCACAGGGCATGAGAGAGGACAGCCCTCCCAGAAGGAGGATTTCACACTCAGGCAGTCTGTAGGGTACAAGTCAACCCATTCAAATGGAGACGCCCTATTCTAGTTCTTTGTGCTTGTCTGAAACCAGAAGTAGCTTAGCTCCATTAGAAGCAGAGTTTATTGGCCTTAATGCATCACCACACTAATATATTTAAGTTGCTGTCAGTTCTGGCACCAGCATATACAGGCTTAGTTTGGGTATTTC
>NW_005841967.1:1812606-1819297 GCF_000455745.1 Alligator sinensis | reverse complement strand
CTACACGTGTGTTTGTGGAGCATATTAACAGTTTTGGGGAAGGACTGAGTGTGTTTTGAGTGGGCTGTTACCAGATTTTCTTGCACGTAACACAGCCCAGAGTGAGATAACGTACCTTGTTTTAGAAAGGCAGAATGAAGGGGAAAAAAGATCTTTCTTAAGTAATTAAGTAGCAGTATCTAGGGAGACAAACCTGCTCATTGTTCTGCTCCTTGTGGATTGTGTTCAGACTGTACTTTTGCTTTAACCCAGTAAGCAGCAGAAATTGATCCTTACCACATTTCCTCACATATAATGTACACTCTGTCTTCCAGCAGCTGTCTTTTTTTTTTTTTTTTAAGTATGTGCTATATATCATAAAATATAGAATTCTTAGTAGGGTTGCACTAGAGTAACAGTATATTTATGCCAGCAGCGAATGAAGGAAAAATACATTCCAGAATTACAGCTTTGTAATAGAAACTCAGTGGCTTGTTAAGAATATTTCTGGTAACTTGTATTTGTATTCTGTTTACAGTGTCAGCCAAACCAAGGCCTCATAGTGATGAATATACAAAGAAGATTCCACCTCCTAAGCCGAAACGAAATCCAAACACTCAACTAAGCACATCTTTTGATGAAACGTACATTAAAAAGCATGGCCCGATGAAGACAACACTCACTAGGGATGCGTCCTTATCGCAGGTCAGCAGTCCTGCCCCAGACACAGAGGAAGAAGAGCCTGTTTATATTGAAATGGTTGGGAACATACTAAGAGACTTCAAAAAAGATGAGGATGACCAAAGTGAAGCAGTCTATGAGGAGATGAAATATCCTATATTTGATGATGTAGGCCAAGATTCAAAGTGTCAATGTGAATATGACCATCACACTTGTTCTTCTCAGTGTGCTACTCCCACAGTGCCTGACCTAGATTTCACCAAGTCCTCAGTGCCATCTACTCCCAAGGGCTTGCTTTGTGATATCCCCCCACCATTTCCAAATCTGCTTTCTCACAGACCTCCACTGCTGGTGTTCCCACCAGCACCAGTTCAGTGTTCCCCAAATTCTGATGAGTCTCCTCTAACTCCTCTAGAGGTCACAAAGCTTCCTGTGTTAGAAAATGTGTCTTACATAAAACAACAAGCTGGAGCATCTCCATCTTCCCTGCCACCCCATACACCGGGTCATCAAAAACTGGAAAAAGACCAGACAGTATCTCATGGAATTACCACTCCTGGGCACTCTTCTTCACCTCCACATCCTTCTACTCTGTACAGAACACAGTCTCCACATGGCTACCCTAAAAGTCACTCTGCCTCACCCTCTCCTGTCAGTATGGGTAGGTCACTTACCCCCTTAAGCCTCAAAAGACCTCCACCTTATGACTCTGTGCATTCAGGAAGTCTCTCAAGAAGCTCTCCATCAGTGCCTCATTCTACAGCCAGAAACACGTTGCAAGAAGGGGGAAAGATGGTAAATGCCTCGGGTAATACCTACGGGTCATCCTCACAGAGTGGTTCACGCTCTAGAACACCTACCAGTCCTCTAGAGGAATTAACTAGTCTCTTTACCTCAGGACGAAGTTTACTGAGGAAGTCCTCCAGTGGCAGAAGATCTAAAGAACCTGCAGAGAGTAAGTTTTCAGTACAATGTCTGTCTGTTTTCTCTACATATTTATAGTTCATGTCATATTTTATTAAATAATATGTGAATTATCACATAACTCAGCAATATGAATGATATATGTCTTAATCCTGCAATCAGAGGGAAGTTGATTACTGTTGAAAAATGCCTTTTAATTGTCATCCTTTTATGCTATATTTTAAGGTTTCAAAACTCCTGAAACTGAATTATAAGGCATGCAAACAGAAATATAAGTTATTTAAGGCCCAATGCTACAAAGTCTTGAAGGCCTCCATTGTGGTGGTAAGTGCTGTCTACTGCCATTGGGTCCTGTGAGTTGGAAACAGTAACCCATGCAATTGGATACGACAATATTTAAATAGTTAGGACTGGTAAACATCCACAATAATCTTGTGGCACACTGTTTCCTGACTAAAAGCCCTGTACCACAGAGTTCTCATTAGCTTCAGTGGGCACTGAATGCCTTCAGCCACTTGTAGTAGCAACCTGTAACTTTTACTGTACTCAACAATAGATTCACAGCTGTGAGTAAAAGTGAAGTGTGGCACTGATACTAATATCTCCAACTATCTTTCAAATTCAGTGAAGCTATTAGACTGTGTCTTAGCATGGAATTTGCCCATAAGTCTTTATAGTTGAGAAAAGTAAGTAAACACGATATGCTTTTTTCTGTAGGTCTAATAAAAAAACAGTTTGTCTTTGAGGATTTGGAGCCTGCATACTTCAAACGCTCTTTATTTGAGAATACTTGATTTTTCTAGCACTGTATTTTATGCTTGTACTAGCAATACGTTATAACTTTTTGGCAGAGATATAACATAAAAAGCCATCATGTGCCAAAGTCTGCACAAATTTATGCTGCACTGATAAAGGATGGTATTTCTGTCTCCATGCTACCAAATTGTAATAGAGAGATGAGGTCAGGTTCAGTACTGACTCATATTCACTGGATTCACTCGGGTAAAGGAACTGATCCTCCTCTTACTTCACCATAGTTTTACACTCCCTAACAATTATTTTTCACCTGTCTTTGGGCTTGCTTCTCCACTGATACATGTCAGTGCAACTTGGCAGTAACTCCATTGGCATGGACATAAACCAATGCAGGGAAGAAAGAATTAGACTCATCATATACATGCACTCTGTTCATACTCTGTAAGTCAATGAAGCCTTTGGTCGAATCCATCTTTAATCATTTGGCAGCCTGAAGACCTAATACTATTATATAAAAGCTTAGTTCCATGATTCAGTAGTTTTGACATAAATAATTACAGTAATAAAAATGCAGCAACACCAGATTTGAGTGTGGGATGGAAGCAAACAGGTCTAAAATGAGAGAGAATTTTTCTAATAAGAGACAATTGTGAAGTATGTTATGTGACATTTGGGAATAATTGAAGTGGTAGAGTAATGGTGAAGTACAGATGGCAACAAACATTATTAAACAAGCTACTTGCTAATAAGCAAATAGAACTCTCCTTCCAATTATGTGCTGTGCCAACATCATCCAAGGCATTTAATAAAATTGTAAGGTTCTATACTTACTGCTCTACACGGAAGAATCCTTAGGAACTTTTAGAAAATCCCTGGATGAACATGTCTTTAATTTGAGTCTATGAAATCCCAGGGTACTTTTATGCTGCTTCTTCAAAGGTGACCCCCAAAATAAATTGTCTATATTTCACTTGACCAAATTTGAATGAAGACTATCAAGAGGCATTTCAAAATGTAAAGCAAATCTTGTGCTCCAAATCTTTACAAAACAGCTTTTCTAATTGGCAGCTGAAGGATCATTTGGTTTGTCCTGACAGGTAGAGAAAAAGATGCTTGTTCTTGGCCATTAGCGCTGGGGAAGAAGGGTAAAACAGAAACCAAGTTCAGTTATTTTCTGGCCTAATCAGTCATTTTATCTAAAGAAGCTAATTGCAAAAACTTTTCAGTGCAGCTGTGCAGGAGAAATAAACAGATTGTCAATCCGATTTTACTTTACTTTGGTATTTATAGTATAGCTTAATCTTTTTGGATTACCACAATAGGCAAGAATTGGGCTTGTACTCAGATACTATAGTGACAGAAGTTACTGTTGGATGACTTGAAAACAAGTACAGGATCAGCATTCTCTTTCCTGTAATTGTACAAAAAAGATCCATGATAACACATTTATAGTAAATTGTGGGGTATGAAAGAATAATCTGACCAAGCTTCCACATTCTGTGGTGTGTAATAACACACAGTGGAAGCCCGTGTAGACTAGTCACGAGATGTACTTAAACCTTATTCATACAAGTCATGCAGGAAGCCAGTGGATGTTGCACAGTTTTGAATCAGAATCTAATAGTCTATGTTTTTTTGGAACAGGAGGAGAGCAAATGCAGTATGACAAACCAGACCAAGCATTCTCAGTTTACTGTCCTTTAGTCTGAGCATAAAACAAAATGTGTGGAAACCAGATAGCAATGAGCAACAGGGCTGACCCTAGAGGGGTGTGGAGCTTGGGGCAAATCAGCTTGTGCAGGGCCCCCTTTACATTTTTATATAATTAAAAATAAGCTCATATAATTAAAAAAAAAACCTCACCAATCACGATCAGTGTTGTGCTGCCTACATTCTGATATCCACTGGAAGGGCAAGGGCAGGGCTGAGTTCCCGACTCAGTACTCACTGGCTGTGGGGCCAGGGCTGGGAGAGCCAGGTGGCACGGGCTGTAGAGTGGGATGGAGGCAGCAGCCCTTGCCCTTGTGCTGAGGGTGCTGCTGCTGGCACAGCCTGCCCCAGGGGGCTGCCTGCAGTGTGGGGCAGCTGAGGAGAGAACCGTGCCAGGTGGGCCAGGCTGGGTCGGGGATACTCTTGCAGCGGGGGGCCCTGAGCCAAGCCGAGCCACAGTGCCCGGTGCCTAGTAGCCTTGCAGAGGCTCTGGGCCAGGCTGTGCCGTGGGGTGGGTGCTAGGTAGCACCTCTGCTGCAGCCCTCAGAGCCAGGCCATTGTCCTGTCCCATGGGGTGCTGCCAGCCCCTGCCAGGGGCTAGATCGGCATCTTCTGCACCCAGAGGGGGGCTTTAGAGCAGGGGGTTTGTGGGGCACTGAATAGGTCCAGCCCCAACAGCTGGCTTGGGCTCTGGCTCCAGCTTTCTGACTTCGAAGTATGGGGCCCCCTAAAGTGCGGGGCCCAGGGCAGTTGCCCTGATATGCTGTACCCTAGGAATGGCCCTGATGAGCAAAAAAAAAAATCAAAAACAAAGGGAGAGTTATGCCCCTCATTTCATTAGAGGTAGGAAATATGTAACTTCAAAATTATTCTGGGCACAGTTCAGGCAAGATTTTTTTGAAGCCTGAAAGACCTGTTTATGACCTGTTTGAAGTATTCACTACCACATGCAAATTAAAAAAGAAAGTATGATACAGTATCTTGGATTCAACCTGAGTGTTCTTGCAATGTACTGTGACAAGTATGGAGAAAATTAATCTCTCAGCTATAGGGTGGCTACTGTCACTGACTTCTGTGGGGATTGTGGTCATAGTTTTAAAAGCAGAAGTTTTCTTTGGCCCTTATCCTCCCTCTGCTTTTTGGTTGTTCAGTGCATCTCTGGCTTGAGTGCAAAAGTGATGAATGGGTACAGAAGTACTTAAGTTACCTACTATTATTCTTCTTTGTTAAAATAAGACCAATTCAACCATTTTATCTTTAAAATTCCTGTTAAGTCAGAAACCATATAGGATCATGGAAGAATAAGGGTGGAAGCAGTTGCACCTGCATATGTCAATTTGAGATGGATTTGATAGAGGTACTAACTATTTTTCTAGGTCAGATAATGGCTAGAGTTGGCAGAAAATTTCAGTAGTATCTCATGGCAAATTCTGATATTTCAACATTTTTTTTATCCAAAATTAGGATAAAATATCAAGGTACTAAAATTTTTCATGGCAACAGATGTAATTGGAGAACAAAAATATTTATTTGACGTGTGTTCAACATTATACTAGTCCTCACTGAAATGCTGCAGTAGCTCACAGGAGCTGTAGATTAAATGTTTAATTTCACTGTTGTCCTTTGGGGCAACAGTCCTCAGTGGAATATACCCCGAGGAGGTATAGGACTTCCAAGAAGCTCCACAGGTGCTCAGCCACTGGGAGAGAATTGTCGGTCATGGGAACATTTTCTGAGAATTGGGAATGTGGAGAAGCCATCTTGAAGAATTGCTAGGGTTTATTTTCTTTTTCTTGCAATAGAAGTGCTCCTTGAAGGTATACTTTTTTGGTCCTATATGTCTGACTCCCATTAACTCCCATAAATATAAGGTATAGGTAGGTGTGAGGGCCGGGAGCGGTCCGAGGCCCTCGGGGGTTTTTTCTCGGGGGAGCTAGAATTAGTTAAGAACTGCCCTTGGCGCAGTGAAAAATGCCATGTAAGAAACTTTATGGAGCTGGAGGCGCATATCACTTACCAGCAGGCAGGTGGAACGGGTGAGAGATTTATCAGCAGACGCCTTTCGCTGAAGGGAGAAGAGTGAGCTTCCAAAGCTGGAGCCCCGAAAGAGAGGGAAGTGTATTTTCACCCCGCGGCATTTGGGTGTATAATGGGTGATGAGCGGGTCCTGTTCAGGCCCCTCGACACTGTGTCCCTTGCCAGAGTCAACCCGGCGGGCGAAGTGAACCTGACCCTCACCAGGGAGTGTGCCCGTTGCCTAAGATGTGCTCGGGAGAGTGAAGAACTGGTACCGATCGACCGGTTCGCCCCCTTTATGCTGGCGTCTAGATTAAGGGGTCGCGAGCTTCCATCCGAGCTCCGCGAAGATCTGGAGACGGAGGAACGTGCCATGTGGCCCCACAATACGACAAGGGGGGAGTGTTAACTGCAACTTTTCGTACTGTAACCGATCTAATGCATAAGAATTTAAGTTTGAAAGCCCAGCTGCGTATGGCCGTTCAAGCGGTCAAAGAAGCGGCTGCGAAAGAGAATCCTGAAACGCCACGCCAAGATGGCGCTGAGCAAGAGAGAGACCGCATGGAAGAACCGGAAGAGAAGGGTGGAGCTTTGGAGAAACCCGCGAGAGTTCGGCCGGCGACCC
>NW_005841967.1:1801427-1811419 GCF_000455745.1 Alligator sinensis | reverse complement strand
AATAATTTAGCAGTGCCAAAGCACCCACAAACAAAAATCACACCCTTGGGTTGTGACAGTAGGTATTTCTCAAAGCCCTTGGTGAAATAGTTTAGTCCCTTTACTATCAGTTCAGTTTAGTTCAGAACTATCACATCAACCCACTTACATCCTTTAAAATCCCCATGTGTCAACCGTTTGTGTGTGAACATATGAGTGTAGATATGTATATATACTGTAAAATTAAAAGGAAGAAACCCATTAAAGGAGTGAGGAAAAATATAGCAATGCATTCCAAAGCAATGCATTCCAAATAATAGTAAAACTAGTTTTATAATGAAAAAGTCGAATTCAGTGGTAGATTTCGAGCATTATTTATTTTACAGAACATAGTCCACGGAACCTGTCTGCTTATATCAAGAATGTATGTGGCTCCAACTCTGAATTTCTATGCTAGCAGCTACATTAAGGCCAACATTTTCAACTTTAGAGATCTAAGCACCTAATTGTGCTTAATTTTTCAGGGTGTTGATTACCCATAAATCCACTGAAGTCCCTCTCAAAGAGAAGTTGCTTAGCATCTTTAAAAATTATGGTAAAACTAGATGCCTCTTAAGTCTAGGCCAGTGATTCTCACCTAGGGTGCCACACAGTGTTGGCACTGTTAGGTTTGGAAACATGATTTACAAGTTAAACCCAAGAATTTCAAATAGAAATCCATAATCATGGTCTTCCTGAGTTCTTCACAAGAGAAAAAAAGCTTCTCTATTATTTTTCTGTAGTCAAAAAAAAAAAAAGAGAAAGAAAACTAAGAGCTGGCATTTTCTAAGTGGTGTTGCAAGTCTACCCAGAGATGTCTTGAGTCTAAAATGGTTGAAAACCACAGGTGGGCACTTAGGATTGAACATTTTGATCAGCTTGGAGCATCCAGATATCACTGCAAACTGAATTCTACAGTCACATTGTATGAGTAACTCCATACAATCTAGGATAAGTAAGGTTGACAGAATCAGATTGGCAGCTACAATAAGGAAAGTGCAGAATTTATATTAATTTAAGGTTATAAGTAATTAATACTCCTAAATTTCTGCCTCTGAAACTGATTCCAAGTTATTCAGCCTGCCGATAGAAGAAAAAGTCCTGGTATGATTGGTGTTAAAACTCACCCACCAGGCCAGAACTTCTTCATTGTCATGCCGGGCCATGGGCAGCCAGGTCTGGGGGTCACCTCAGGGTCAGGGGAAGCCAGGAAGTCCGGATCTAGAAGATCTGACCAGGGAACTGAGTTAGGGATCCTGAGGGTCAGGCAGAATGTGAGGTCAGAGGGCTAAGCCAAGTCAGGTATCTGGGAAATAAGGCTGCAGCTGGGTCAGCTATCCAGAGGATCAGGCAGCGAGTGAGGTCAGGAGGTGAGCCAGGTCAGGTATCCAATGAATCCATCAGTCAGAAGCAGCACAGACCCAAGATGCAGCATCTTAGATACAAAGTTGAGCCTTGTTGTCTAGACACTTCCTCTTTATAGTGGAAGGAGTGAGGAGTCAGCTGACCCTAGCAGACCACTCTGGTGACAGGGAGTGGACAGGTGGCTAGGTCCAGATGGCGGGTTATGGCCAGCTGTGTCTGCCCCATGCTTTGTTGAGGATGTGGCAGGCCAATTTAAGCAGCTGTGCCAGGCAGGCTGAGGCCTCAGATTCCAAGCCACAGCCTGACATTCATTAGAACACCAGTGAATTAGGACTTAATGATGCCTTGGGAGAGTGAGCAGTCTCTCCAGATTTGACTGAAATACCATATCTTCATTAGGACAAAATTATTGTATTAAGTTCTACAAGGCTGTGAACTCTGATATGCTGTCTTTTCTAAATATGGGGAACTCCCCATGACAAATCCAGATGCTACCTCCTTGGAAAGCACTTGGATAAAAAAATGTCAGCTTTTCCTCTATCACTTCACGAACTAATACCATAGGTAAGAGCAGATTTGAAGTCTCCATGGGTAGATGTCAGTAGCCTGAAATATAAGTAAGTACATTTTCAAGGTATTTAGCCATTTCCCCCTTCCTTAAATGTTATTTGACAGATTATAATAACATTTCCTAAAGCCTCAATTCAGGAAGTTCCAAGAGGGATCAGAAAATTTAAATAATTATGTAAATCTTGAAATGTTTTAACAGAACCTCCAAAGCTTTGGAGAAGAGCACATTACAAACGTCTTCCATATCTGTCACTTGGAGCTGAAAAGTGAAATTCTCCAAAGGGCAAAACTACAGACTCTCAAGACCCTGTGGAGAACTAAGAAAAGTAGGAATAAATTATTGTTCACTATATACAAAGATTTTGAGGAACATGCAGAGCACACTAGACCCTTTTGTAACTGCTACTGCAAATTTCCCATTAGCATGAACATTTCTAAAAGCCATTAAGCTATTATGATGTTACAATAGAAACACAATACATAGGAAAAAATAATAGGCAAATAAACATTGCAAGTCCTGAATGTGGTTTAGAGAAGAAATTCACCCTCCCAAAAAATCAAATGGGCTGAAATGAATGAGTTGAAATAAATGGTTAAAAAATCCTGTATTTTAGGTTTTAATCCTATTACTGTGTGTATGTATGCATATTGATTTCAATCCTGTGTAGCCAACCATGCTAGCACAGCTCCATAGTGCAAGACAGATGGTCAGAAAAGAAAGTACAAGAAAATTTGAAGACTAATTTTTTTTCTGTAATTCCACCTGAATGAAGTGTATGGATAACACAGATAATGTAAGTGGTTAAGGCAAACTGAGTGATTCATCCAGCATAACTGAACAATTTGGTCGTACTTAAACACTTACCAATTACATTATATAACTAAACTGAATAAATCAGGATAACCCAATAATGTTGCTTCTCTTTGCCTTATTTCCCTCTAAATCCTCATAGTTGCAATATGTTAGCTTATGGAAAACTAGAAAGGCTGTAGGTGTACTTCATCTAGTGTACGTGAACATTTCTTGCCTCTTCCTACCCCTCATTTCACACTTTCTTTACTTGTCACTTTCTTGACTTTTCTATAATTTTCTCCCCACCCACCTTTTTATTATTTTTGTGATAGGTTTCCATTTATTCATCCATTTTTCTTTGACCTTTCTATTTATTTACATTTGCTTTTTTACTTCATCTCAAATTCAACACACAGATGTGTCATAGCACTTAAGGTGCATCTGCATGTGCAAATGCTGCTGGGTGAGTTTACTCCAGACTAATTCACTCTGGAGTACACCCACCCTGGGCAAGTGCCTACACATGTGCACATTCAGGAGCAGATTTGCTCCCACCCTGCTCTGCCCTCCTGCAGCAGTCAGGGGAGTTCTAGGCTCCCCCTGGTTACTACCCCAGGCGCTGGCAGGGTCAGGAGTTGGCTTTATCCTGGTCAGGGCTGGGAGATTGCTCCCTGCCCCAGGAGCTGTCCCGGTACAATATCCCTCTGCCCTGGTAGTGTGGAGCTCCTGGCCCCAGCTCCCCAATCAGGGGCAGAGGGTTTGGAAAGAGCTGCTGGTGAGTGGAACCCCTGCCCCAATCTGCCAGTGGGGCAGCTAGCAGTGACACTCAGGTGGGCAGGGATTTCACCCCCAGCCAGGGGCTCGCTGCTGGCTGCTCCACTGGCAAATTGGGACAAGGGGCTAGGACATTGCTTCCTGCCTCTGAGAACTCCCTGCTTCCAGGGCAGGGGGACTTTGTCCCCGCCTGGGCTCTGGTGATGGAGCCCTCTCCAGAAGCAGGCAGCTCCCAGGGGCAGGAAGCAATTTCCCGCCCCTGCTTCCCAGTCTGACCACGAGCAGATTTGCTCCTGGTTGGTTGTCTACACAAGCCTACTGTGCAACAATTACTTGGCACTAATTTGCTACTTAAATTTGCAGGTAGCAAATTAACTGCTAATTAAGCAGAGCAATTAAGTAGAGCAAATTACTGTGCAGTAAAGGTCTGGACATATAGACGTTGATGCTTAATACGCAGTAATTTGCTCTACTGCACAGTAAAGCGTCTCATGTATGTGTGTCCTTAGGCACCAAAATCACATTGCCAGGTTTTCTAAGCCCAGAGCACTAGGTATGTCGTGCTTTTAAAATGTTGGTAATAAGTTTCACAAAAGGTGGTGCTGGGAGCTCAGCTCGCTCAAAAATTGTTTTGGGGCTAAGATAAAGGTTGACTACTTTGAAAAATCTGTTTCTGTGGTGGTGATCTCCTAGCCCCCTTTGCATTAATTTAAGTCCATTGATTTCTACAGAAAGAACTATTGGAGGAGCAAGAGAACAAAAGGGAGGAATGGGAAAGAAAAACTCAAGGAAGTATTGTACGGCAGCTGTTTTTTCCTTTAAAAATTCAATTTCATGCTAGAAGTAGGAGGCAAAATGCTTAATGATCGAAACAGTTTATCAAGGGTTGTGGTAGATTCTGCATCAGAGGCTCTTTCTAAATCAAAACTTGATTTTTTTCCCCCCTGCTTTCTAGGCCTATGGCCTGCATTATGCAGAAGGTCAGACTTGCAGTAGTGCCTCCTCACCTTGCAGATGAAATAAACGTGCAAGAGAGAGGTTTTTGGAGATATGAAAGGAAAGGAAATGTAAGAAATAGTAATAGAAGGTATGAAAATACCAAACTGAGTCATTGTAGCCTGGATTCACCACTATTTTAAGTAACTTTTAGCTTGCTTGATCAAATTCTGTTCAGTAGCATTTCAGAAACCATTGTTGAGCTTTAATTTGAGCAGGGTTCATTCTGCAGTTCATTGTCCTTTAGCATTAGTATAGCCTGGGTCAGGGCTGGCTAACTAAGGATCCGGATATCCTGGCAGTCAGGGACCCAAAGAATTTTGCATTGCACAGCTCCATAGTCACGTACCCTGGGCGAACCAAAACTGACACTGCATGAAACTAACAAAAGTGTTAGTTTCAGTCGGTAGGTGTTGGGGACTCAGGAAAGCAATACAGTTCATGTCAGAATTGTATTGTGTTGTTTGTAATATATATATTTAATTTCTGATTTATGGAAAAAGAAAAAAATCAGTGTTTATTTCTGATTCAGAATCAAATTTCATCTCAAAATAGAAACATTTCCCACAAACCAGAAATCTTGAGTTTCAGGTAGGTGTATTCTAAATAGACAAAAAGAAAGAAAGAAAGACATTGGAAGGTAAAGTGACTTCCCTAGGGTTACCCAACAGATCAGTGGCCCCTTGAGCACAATTCCAATGCCATAAGCACCAGACCATATTGTCTTTTCAGCACTAAATGTAAAGATGTTTGTTCATATTTAATGTCAAAGAAAATTTAGGTTGGAGAACCTGTACTGATTGTGAAATTGCACCCCACACATTTCTGCAGTCATATCCTTGTAATTTGTAATGAATACTAGTGCTTTATTGTGTTTCTGTAATCTGCTTTTATACAAATATTAATACATCTGTTTTAAGGGCTTGTGGTAGTTTGGGTCACTTAAGGTGGAATGTCTCCTCTTTCAAATGCAAGAATGTCTTTGTTCCATACAGATATTAAAATAGAAAACACGTATTTGGAAATGACATACGTTTGTTTCACTAATTGGGACCGTGACATTGTCTCCGCTTCTAATTCAGCAATTTAGGCTCATCAAAAAATCAGGTTCCCTTGGGACTACCATGGTATACAGAATCATTGAAGAAGACATAATTTCATAAATAATTGCTCAGGTTTTTCTGTAGACAGATGCTGCTTCTGATTGATGTGTATGCATTTATTTATTCCTTGTGTTTATATTCCACAACTGTTTGATCTCAAAGTATAATTTCTGGTTAGTAACTTAATCAACATTTCTTTTTATGAATAAGAAAATCAACGCTTACAAATCTGTGGGGTTAAAAAAAATCTGGGAAAATAACCTTGTAATCTGATTTGTTTTTTACATGGACTTCACATGGTTGAAATAGACATTGACTTTCTATTGTTTTAAATACATGACTCTAGATATGAGTTTTATGAGCCCTGTTAAAAAAATAAATATCTAAAAAAAAAAAAAAAAAAATGCTTGTACTAGCATTTACTGTGACCTGTATTTAAAAACTGCCACTTATAAGCAAAGCAACACTTGCTGTATTTAACGACCTGGATGATGATAATAGCCTCTGAGTTTTGATTTCTAGGCCACAAAAAAGTCTGTAAAAATTAGACCTTTAGGGCCAAATCTTCTGTTGTTGTAAATCAGCATAACTCCATTAAAATCACTGGTGGTGGGCTGATTTACACCAACTATGTTATAGGTTCTTGGAATATAAATCTGCCCTTTATGATTTTACAACTCTACATTGAAAATTGTGCATTCATCTAGCAAAACTGTAAACAGAAAGTCTATTGGTCCATTTTATAAACTACAAAATGACCCAAAGATTTGTGTTTCCAGAAATAATAAAAATGGCAGTAAAAACAGTTAATCTTGTGCCATTGTCCAGAAATCCAAACACACATTACTTGCCATTAAATTGCATAAATATAATATGTTGAAATTGCTCTATACCTGCTTTAAAGAAGAGTGATCTTTTGGGAGAGTAATAGGAAAATAACAATAGGTAACATTTTAGGATATGGATTTGACCTTTTAAAATCAGAGAGGTTTTCAACTTTTTTTGTAAAGCACATACTAAACAAACATAAGAGCATCAGTTTTGAATCAAACCGGCAGTCCATATAGTCCAGGCCCTTGTCTGGAGCATCTGATACTGACAAAGATAAAGTAAACTCAGGCTGCGTATACACTGAACAATGCTGCAATACCTATAGGTACCAGAGGTGAAGTAGTACACAGTATAGGCATATTAAATTGCTTTTGAGACTAAAAGGCTTGGATGCAGCACAGTATATTTGAGCTTTTACACCCCTGTAAAATAGTAGTGAGCACATACTGGACAGTCCTCCACAGTGTCATTTACTTAACTCTTTTGTAGAATTATTTCAAGAAAAATCAGGGGTAAAACTATGCTGGTATAAATTATTGCTGGTTCAATATGTCTGGAGCTAATTCTGTCCTATTTGAAGGTGAACAGGCTACTTGAAGGTGAACCTGCTGCTCTGCCACCCAGTGGTAAGACGCAACAAGGCAGTCTACAGTCTATGGTTACCCTAGAATAGTAGCTCATTTGTCTGCTCCAGATCCCTCTGTACCTTAAATTGGTACATATAGCCCATGTCCATAAAGCAGTGTATACGTGTTCTGTATCTAGGGAGTAAGCTACCTCACACAGACCTACGTCCAGTATCTCTACAAGATATCGCATTGTGTCCTGTAAGCCACATTCTTAATAGTGGACATTAATGGCACACTCTGGTTTGTTTTTAACCCCTTTCAGTGATTGTTTAGCTTTTATCTCAAAGCATGTGAATTTATATACTTGAATATGTTTTTATCCAATTATATCAGTGAGTGTTCTCAATGAATTTGTAAATATTTTAACTCCCCCATATAATACAAAATATTATGCTATATTCATAATCTGATTATGCGTATACTGGTATAAAATCAGAAGCAATTCCATTGACATAAATGAAGCTACAACACATGGTGTGGGAAGAGAAATCTCGGTTTTGGTGATATATTCACAAGTCCCAGCTATTTTAGTCAAACTGTATCGCACATTGTGGTAAGCTGCAAGTTAGCGACTGTAAGCAAGGTTATCAATATAGGTACAAGTAAAAAGCATCTGAACAAGGAACTGGGTATCAAGCATAATGAATCTAGTAGTGTAAGCTGGTTTGGCTGTATGGCTGAAGTGTATCTGCGTTAGCATCTGAGCTTCCTTTGTGCCTCCCTTTGGGTATGGCAGAACAGGTTTCTGCACAAGCATGAACTAAGCAGCAAAATTTCCCCTCAGATAATGTTAATGTTTCTTTGAGAATTTGTCACTCTGCCCAAGCTGTGTGTACCTTGAATATGCTTGTAAGATGAGTGAGAACTGAAGTCTTTCTTGACTCACAAAGCCCCCTAAAAGTCCAGATATAGTCTACTAACAGGAACAAATATATATAGATACAGAATGTTTAGTATACACATTTTAACAGATTCCATACCACATATTTTGGGCTGTTTTGGATGTATGCCATATATACCTAAAATGTACGTTGCTCAAAACAGAACTACCGTGTTTGCATTTGCAAAGGCAAGGAAAGGGAACTAATGTTCCTTATTTTACTACAAGCCAAAGCTAACCACATTAGATTTTCTAGTAAAAGTCCAATTTTCATGTCTAAAATTAGAATTAATATATCACAGCTGGAGGAGGTGCTGCAGGTCATTGCTAAACTAAGAGAATAAGATCTTTGCAACCCTTCTCCCAATCAGAATGCTATTTTCCTGATCTCTTGAGCTCTGCCACTGCTTCTTTTCAAGATACAGAAGTCTGTCGAATGTCTTGCCCACACTTCTTACAGGAAAATTAGTTTATAATCTATGTGGTTCAAAGAAAACATGGGATGCAGAGAGGAAAGGATTTATGGTCCCAAGTTGTTAAATTCTTACAACATTACCTTTCTCAGTGATTCTTAAAATGTCTTTTCTATGGTGATATACACAATAAAAACAACAGTTTCTTCAGCTGATTAAGCATTTTATACTGCAGTTTTTAAATACCAAGATTTTCTGGAATGTGTGATTTAATTCCTAGAAACATAAGCTCAGCCCCTAAGGCCCATCATAAAAGATCTGATCCAAAGGTCCTTGAAGTCCATGATAAAATTTACTTTAGTGGATCCTATTCTAAATTCTGGTAATGGAGAAAAAGGGCTTTACTCTTTGTCTATAAATTCTCTATATGTGAGGAAATTTTTATGTCCCGACTGAAGTAACTGATAAAAAGCATGTGGAGGAGTAGCCTGTGCATGTAATTTTTTTCTTGACGTGATCTGACCTACCTGCAGTCTTCCCACAAAAACCTACTTGAGACATTTTTACTGAGAAATGGCTGATTTTTTTTTTCTGCTGCTTATGGGCCTATCTATGATGAGTAAACTTCAGATGTCCAGTATTTTTCTAAATTATCCACATTATTTTGATTTAGCAACATTTGTGAAATAATGTGCATGCCCAAAGCTGACCCTGGTTTTCCATTTTGAAAACTATTGCCCATTTTCAATTTATTTTTCTCTTTTTTTCCCCTTTAAATCAATTCTTTTATTTTCAGAAGTTCTGAACTACTCGCTCACCATCATACTTCCGATGTGGCTTTAAGAGAGCTACCAAAAATCTGTCCAACATCAGGGAGCTTTAAAGCTCCCTGAAAACACATGCCTTACTGGACCTGATATTGGCAATGGGGGATGATATGGTAGGGGACCTATAGATTGGTAGTCACCTGGGGGACAGTGATCACCAAATAATAGAATTCACCATAAGACGTCGAGTGGGAAAGGTAACTAGTAGGGTGAAAGTGCTAGACTTTAGGAAAGCTGATTTCAATGAACTCAGGTGATTAGTCAAGGATGCACTGCAGAGTAGGAGTTTTGAAGAGAAGGGAGCCCAGGAAGGGTGGCTGTGCCTTAAGGAAATGATCCTTCGGGCACACAGGGAGATGATCCTGATGCGGGGAAAAAGAGGGAAAGGGGCCAGGAGGCTTCCTTGGCTGACCAAAGAAATCCAGGGCAGCCTGCAGACTAAAAGGGGAGCATATAAAAAATGGAAACGGGGAGAGATTACTGAAGAGGAATATACCTCCTCTGCTCGCACTTGTAGGGAGGCAGTTAGACAGGCCAAAGCTACCATGGAGCTGAGGATGGCATCCCAAGTTAAGGATAACAAGAAATTGTTTTTTAGATATATAGGGAGTAAAAGGAAGGCCCAGGGCGGAACAGGACCCCTACTAAATGGGCAGAAGCAATTGGTGATGGACAGGGGGGACAAGGCTGAACTCCTCAACGAGTACTTTGCCTCAGTGTTCCTAAGTGAGGGGCAGGACAAGGCTCTCACTGGGATTGTAGAGAGGCAGCAGCAAGGCACCAGACTGCCATG
>NW_005841967.1:1795610-1800960 GCF_000455745.1 Alligator sinensis | reverse complement strand
GAGTCATAGTGGATGGGTCAGTATCGACCTGGAAGGGTGTGGGCAGTGGAGTCCCGCAGGGCTCGGTCCTTGGACCGATACTCTTCAATATCTTCATCAGTGACTTGGACGAGGGAGCGAAGTGTACTCTGTCCAAGTTTGTGGATGACACAAAACTGTGGGGAGAGGTGGACACACCGGAGGGCAGGGAACAACTACACACTTTCCCTGATCGTCCTCTTGTTACAGACATGCTTGTAGAAACCCTTCTTGTTAGCCTTCACATCCCTTGCAACTGCAACTCCAATTGTGCTTTGGCCTTCCTGACTTCATCCCTGCCTGCCTGACCAATGCTCTTATATTATTCCCTAGTTATTTGTCCAAGTTTCCACTTATAAGCCTCCTTTTTGTTATTTAGTTTACTGAAGAGTTCCCTGCTAAGCCAAGCTGGTCTTCTGCCATACTTGCTAGTCTTCCTTCACATCAGGATGATTTGTTCCTGTACTCTCAGTAAGGCTTCTTTGAAGTACATCTAGCTCTCCTGGACTCCTCTCCCCCTCAGTCTGGCTTCCCAGGGGATCCTGCCTATGAGTTCCCTGAGTGAGTTGAAGTCTGATTTTCTGAAGTCCAGGGTCCTTACTCTGTGGCTCTCCATCCTTCCTTTCCTCAGGATTGTGAACTCAGTCGTCTCATGGTCACTGCTACCCAAGTTGCCATTCACTACTACATTCCCCACCAATTCATCTACGTTTGTGAGCAGCAGGTCAAGAAAAGCATGGCCTCAGTTGGCTGCTCCTGTATGTCAGGGAGATTGAAGTCCCCCATGAGAACCAGGGCCCGTGATCAGGAAACTTCCGCTAGCTGTTTGAAGAAAGCCTCATTCACTGCTTCCTCCTGGTCTGGTGGTCTATAGCAGATCCCCACCACAACATCACCCTTGGTGCTCTCCCCTCTCACCCTAACCCAGAGACTCTCAACAGGCCTATCTCCAGCTTCATACTGGAGTTCTGATCAATCATATGGCTCTTTTACATAAAGTGCAACTCCATTGACTGTGTCAGTCAGAGCTCATCTCCCTTGTATTTAGATGACAGTAAAAACCACCCATGGAAACATGTGCAGAATGAACAGTTAGATGCCTTGCAGCCTTGTCTTCTGGAATGTTAGACAGTTTGTTAGCCTTTTTTTCAGGTGTTCTATTGATTTTCATGGAACTAGGTCAGGACTGCTTTTAATTGAGCAAGCTGGTTGCTGCAGCTGACTTCCCTCTAAGAAATGAGTATTAAAAATTGATATGAAATGCAAACTTCTGTTCAATTAGCAACCCAATAAAGATAGACTAGAAAAGCCACCATGTTAATAAAGATGAGGAAAAGACTTTCATTGACATTGTAATATACTCCTAATTGTTTGTTATAAATATAATTTCTGAGAGCACATTATTTCTAAAACCACATTTCCTGTTTGCAGTATTAATAGCTTGCTTGTTTTTCTTTGGGTTTTGAAGCCTATTGTTTATAGATAACGAGCAGACAAACAACTACATGTCAAGATTTTAACTTAATACCATTACAAAGCAGCTTCATTCCAAGCCTGTCAAGTGTCTTACAATGTTGAATAAAATATATCCCCCATTTACAGATGAAGAAACTGGGTAGGATTTTCTTAAGGCCGCAGTGTTGGCCTTACTCTGCTCCCACTGACTTCAGTGGAAGACGGTTGATGTTGAGTGCTTCTGAAATCTGCCCCCAAGTGACTTACCTGGGCTCCTACATAAAGGGCCAAATCCTGCAAGACTTAAGCACACGTTATCTTTAGATACTGTGAGTAATATCATTTACTCCCTAAAGCAACAGAATTCTCTCTAAAATGATTTATTATGTATTTAGATTTATGACAGCAAAAGGGTGAATGAATAATGTATGGTTTATTAGCTTATACTTTTCTGGCTTTACAGGGAAGGTTGGCAGAGAGCTGCCCTCATTTGTAGTTCCTGCAGACTATCACTTGTTTTTTCTTCTAAAAAATTGCTCTGCTGTTTGTCAGTTAGCATTACAATAAGAAGCCATCAGGACCTGGAATGAATATGTGCTTAAGTGGGTTGTGGCAGGCTGGCCACGTAGAGTGTATTCATCTGAATGATAGATTTTTGGACAAAACGTTTTCCCTAGCTCTGTTTGTCAGCTGACTTTGGTCTAAACTGCAGCTGATTAGCTGGGTTTCTCAGTTTCTTTAAAGCTTAGGGATCTCCCAGTATCACAAGTCACATCAAAACGTTGTGTGTTCCATGCACCCATTAAGAGATCTTTCATCACATTCAAATCATGCATGTCAATTATTTAAAAAATATGTTCATGCTATGTGATTTTTAGTTTCCATCTCCCTCCTCAAAAGAGAAGACTTGGGGTTTAGCAGAAATAAATATGGAAAATGCATAATTTTGCATATTGAAATACAATGACACATGCAAGTGCTTTGCACGTTCAAATGCCTTTATGGGAATCTGACTGAAGTTTATCCATAAATATTTAAAGAAATGAGTTACTTCTTGAAATTTACATTTTTATGCACTAGTTTTGCTTAAGAATTGTTTAACAATAAAGCTACTTGCCATAATTATGTTCAGTTTTCAAAATTCAGGGATTGACTTTGAAAAGATTTACCTTCAGGCTTTATGATTCAATGAACTTCTAGTGTAACACAGAGCTTTGATGTCTTTTTCTAACACCAGCTATCTGACTAAGATAACAACAGCATACTATATCTTCAAACCAATCAGCATTGTTATACTTTTTAAATAAATGTTGCAGAGCAAAACTGGCTTTGCCCCTCTGTATATGAGTGTATATGACTTGTAAGCCAGTAGAGACTATAGGTACAGTAAAGGGTTAGTATGGCTCACTTGGGCATGGAAGTCCTGCCATAGCTTTGGTGTAAGATTGTACAATATATCTTTTATTTTTGTCTTATCCAACTTTACCTTAAATGCATATCAATTTAATATTGGGTATGTGCAGACATTACATTTAGATCAGCCTAACTATGGTTGGGTTGATCTAAATGCCCATCTGAACAGACATTCAGTGGTTGAAATTTGGCAAAAATGGTGGGGCCAAAATGGTTCATCTGAACTAACTTATATCAGAAATGGGTTAACCCAGTCCATCAAACATCTGCTTATATTCAGACTTTAGTCCCAGGGCTACAAAAGCCCAGATGCCCACCCTAGCCCCACGGCTATGCTCTTCCTACCCTCTCTAGTCTGACCAAGCTATTTTTAACTGCCTCCCCCTCTCCACCCTCCTCCCAGACAGACACCCCTTCCTAGACCCACCAAACCTGCTAGCCCCCCTATTCTACCATCATGAGTTACTTATACGAGGTTTTAAGAGTGGAACAGCTGCACGTGTCACTCCCAGTTTATGATCATGTGGTTTAAGGTAAACATTGTGATTGTGGATCAGGTGGGGTGAACAGTTGTACATACCCATTGCCTGAACATACATATTTCACTGGGGCTTCATATATACAGTTTGTCGCAGATTCAGTGCTTCCAGCTCTAATGCAACAAGAATGACCAATGTATGGGCTACTGCGCAGTGTTCTATGGAATTCCAGCTATGGTAGTATGGACAAATAGATGGCATAAGAGCTCAGCTGTCCCAGACTACTATAGCCCTAATGTTGTAGCAGTGACAACAGAATGTTCCATGGCCTGGGATGGGGGTATTGTATGTCATACATGGCACCAACACATTTTTCTTCTAAAAAGCTTACTGTACTGCAGGAAGCAGCGCAAGAACATGGTATTTCTGGGACAAAGAGAGTCCTTTTTAATAATTATTAGAGAAGTTGAATTTATCCCAAAGTTTCCCACTTGTTTTTCAAATAAAGGGGATCATTGTCAGGATGAGATGTTTGAAAAAATATATATTTATAGGTGTACTTGTTTTTCAAGTAAAGGGGATCGTCAGGATGAGATGTTTGAAAATAAATTTTGCCTTTCGTTTTTCCTGACACATCCCAAGGACAGTTAGAAACAAAATATTCCAGAAGACAGTGGAAAATATCAAAGCATTGCTGTGCGTCAGTGGCATGCGTCAGTGTGACTGATAAATATCATCCAATAAAAGTGATTTGTGCCTTGCCATGTGAGATTATAGTCTGATCCAATCTGCTTTTCATTTTTAGAATTTATTAGTTTTTAGATAACCTCAGAGCAGAAAAAAAACTTCTCAGGAAAGCATAGGGGAAAGTAAATATATAAAATTTAAACTGACAAGTGAAGACTAATTTTCTACATCATGTTAAGTAGCAAATCCTAAACCACATCTTCAGCTAGTGTAAATTGGCACTATTCCATTGCCTCCACTGACACTTTACTGATTAATTAATGATTGAGAATCTGGCCTTATTTTCCTACTTGCAGTATTCTATACTTAAAACACTATTTCTTAGCATTGATCAATAAAGACTAACTGAGACCAACATTGAAGCTAATCAGACCCTAAGACATTCTGAGGCATCTATCCAATGTAAAATGTCATTGTTACAATATAGGCAGTGGAGATGCAGTAGTTTTCTCTGGTTGAAAACCTGCACCTCCAAATTAAGTAGTAGGTCCTCATCTTGGAAGCACATCAACCATAAATAGTGCTTATGACCATGAGTGAAGCAATTAATGTAAATTATTTCAAAGGGGCTATTCATGTTAATGATGGCTATACACATGCAGAATCAGACCACCGCACTGCACCTTTTAAAATCTTTTGTCATGTTGCTCCTTAATATCATCCAGAGCTGATTGTCTGTTGTATCTTGTTGCTTAATCAATCTGCTTTAAATTGCCTGTTCTGTCATTTATGGTTAGTTCACACGCCTCTCTCAGTTTTGTGGGCGCGTTCTCCGTAAGGTATGTGGGAAAACGGCCGCAGTCGTGTCCTGAGTGGGGCACTGGGTGGTGACAGCAACCCAGACACGCTCGGGGATGCCAGGTGCGAGAGGGAGATAAACACCGAAGGCAAAGAGGGGGTGAAATAAAGCTTGATGTTTACTTACACAACAGTCGAACGGTAGGTCGAAATAACTTGGTGGGTGATACGACTTGGAGAACGATACAGATGATAAACTATATACAACAGCAAGGGAATACAGATGACGGACAAGCGACGGGTGACGGGTGAAGACCGCAGTCTAAGTACGATACAAGTACAATGTCTGGCTAGGACAAGGTACAGGACGTTCCGGATTTGCAAGGCAGTAAGCTATGGCGCTCGGAGCAACCAGAGCAGCTTCTGCTGGTGACCTAGGGGTCTGACCAGGCCCCAAGACAGGTGATCAGTCTGTCTCGAGAGTCGGAGCCCGGGGACCC
>NW_005841967.1:1793288-1794870 GCF_000455745.1 Alligator sinensis | reverse complement strand
ATTTTGTAATGTCATTTGGGACGTGGCTTGGAGCTGCTGATCTACCAAAGTAAACCCCTTTGCAGTTTTGTTGGCGATAGTTTCTACTTGCTCCGTCAACACTGCAATAAGCATTCGGGTTTCCGCCATACTGAGTCGTTGTCCTGCCCACCAATAGGCTCCACCAGTTGCCCAGCCCCAGAACTTGTTAACCTTTTTGTCCTGCGAGAGAACTCCATGTTGCACCCCGCTTTTGTCTAATCAATATAGGGCTGGTTGGTTTTGCGCTATTAATGGATAATGGAGGACATAGCAGTACGTTTGCGATGAAACAACTTATATTTGATAGCGTAGCCGGGAGGTTAGTATGGAGGTGGCCATCGGAGCATGCCCACAACATTCCCAGGGGAGCCGGTGTTTTAAGTTCTCCGCAGTCTCTGTCTTTCCACCTGTCTTTGGCTAACTCCCCGGGTAGGGCAATGTTGCTTGACGGTAGTTCGTACCCATGGCACCACTGACTTATCATTGCAACTTTACGTACTGGATAAAAATAAGATGCCCATTCGTTTGGTTAGATACATTGACAGCGTTTTTGATATTGCACGTGGTAAAGACCACACGGTGGTGTAATGCGGTACGAACCACAGGAGTTTGGTTGGTTCGTCGAAATGGGCCAGGGGGAAGCTTTATGAACCACGTAGGTTCAGTTTTCTTTGGGTCCCAAGTGAGGGAATCGTCGTCTCTTACCCCATGGATCCCGTGTGGGTGAATGCCCCACGGGATTTCAGAACATCTAATCAGAACTGGCCTACCGGGTACTGGTATTTCCAAGAGACTCTTAACATATTTGGTGCATTTGCTTTCTTTCATGCTAGCTACCGTTAGATTGCTTTCCCAGGTATATTGGTGTTCTACAATAGATTGATCTCTTACCCTCATGTCAATGCTTACGGGGATTATTATGGTTTCTGGCTCAGAACCATGCCCCGAGGTCGAGAGCATGTACATATGGGATGATTATTGAGTCATCAACCGACAAAGGTACTTGCAAACATGCAGTGAGTCCGCTCTTATCCGAGTCCCCGTTGATGTTGGCCCAGAGTGTTAGTAGACTAAGTATGGAGTTTTCTTGGTACCCGGTCGTGGTGTCGTTGAAACTTTCCTCTGCTTGGGTTGTCACCAGGATGGCAATTACACTCGTCACGATGATATGTGAGATCTTCATTTTCATCCTTTTTGTTGTTTTCTTATTGATGTGGCGTCGTGTCCTTTCTGGTGGAGGAAGCTGGGGTGATAGCATGATAGCCTGCATCACGATGATATGTGAGATCTTCATTTTCATCCTTTTTGTTGTTTTCTTATTGATGTGGCGTCGTGTCCTTTCTGGTGGAGGAAGCTGGGGTGATAGCATGATAGCCTGCAAGCTCCGAAACGCTCGTTTCTCACCTCAGTAAGCCAAGGGTTGTAATAGCAGGTTAGCAGGTTTGGGGTGTCTGCAAAAGAAAACAACACCTATTAATATAACTTATTTATAACACTATATTTAATTACTAACTAGTCGGTCCTTCAGCTTCTCCTGCTCAGCCAATTATGGTGAGCCAGG
>NW_005841967.1:1792263-1793273 GCF_000455745.1 Alligator sinensis | reverse complement strand
CTGCTTCTAAGGAAACAAAATAGGTGTTGGGATAGTTCCCTGTTTTCACAATTGTTCCTGGAGCAGGAGCTGGGCGTGTCGACGTGGCTATAGGTACGGTTAACCACACCTTCTCCGGTGTTTTGTAACAAGGCCTCCAGGCTGGTGGTGTTATTGCTGGTCTCTTTTCCCATAAGATTTTTGTCTTATTTATTAATATTAATACTTCATCATTAAATCATGTCCAATTTTTGTAAGCTCCGTTGTTTTTGAGGGGTAGGTGCTCTTTATATAGGCCTATGTGTCTTTCAATTACGCCGTTCGATTGAGGATGGTATTGTATATGATGGTGCCAATTGATATTATGTTTAGTGGCAAACTGCTCAATAATTTTCGAGGTGAAGGGCGGCCCTCTGTCTGAATGGATTTCACTAGGCACTTGCCAACGGGCAAAAGCGTGTAATAAACTTTCTTGAACCTTTATAACTGTTGTTTTTCTTATCGGAATAACGAGGAGTTGCCTGGTTCCTAGATCCACTATAGCCAACCCTTTATTTGGCATTTTGGCTTCTGGGAGTGGGCCTAACAGGTCGACCTGCCAGGTCTTCCCGGGTGCAAAGTGTTTGGCATTAAAGGCACCGTGCTGGTGTCTGTGATGCTTCGGCTTCTCTCTGGCACAAACAAGCAGGACATTCCTTGTCTTATTCCCTGCCATTGTTTTAGGCTAGGCCCCTCTTTTGCATCTAACCGCCACCAAGCTTGGGCTTTGTCGGCACTAGGGTGTCCCCAAAACTCATGGAACCAGTTTAGAAATACTTGGTTGTCCGTCGCATTGTGATTATTTTTGGTCTTCGTTTGATTGAACTGTATTATTTTTACGTTGTCCAATAATGTCTTTTGCACTAGGAGCTGATCTATGATTTGATGTACTGGATCAGTGTCCTCGCGGTGAGACCGGGTGTGTCTTATTAAAGGTAATGTTGTGAGTTGCATTAATGTTTCTCTAATATCTTCCCAAATTTGTTGATGTT
>NW_005841967.1:1789928-1791944 GCF_000455745.1 Alligator sinensis | reverse complement strand
CGGTTCCCTGATATTCCGGGTGGCTTCTGCCAGGGTTCAGTGATGTTAGGAGTGAACCTCCAGGCGCAACTAAGGTTCCTGTATACGGGGCCAGGTGTTTTACTAATTGGGTGGCTAACATAGTTTTGGCTAGGCACCCATATCTGTGTTGGTGTTCCTGTGAGGTGCGGTGGCCCATATACACTGGATGCTCCGTCTCAATGTTTCTTGCGACAAGCCAAATGTGCTCCTGCGTGAATCCCACGTAGATGTGTAGTGGGGTGTCTCCTGACGGCGCAGTTAAGTGAGTATTACTTCCTTCAGACAATACTGACTTTAAGGCCCTTTGGTCTTGGTTTGTCCAGGGCTTACGATTCCTTGGCCTTTTGCGAAGTTGTTGCTGGATACGTTGGACTATTTTTAAATGTGGGGGTGCCACATAGTGACGAAGCCAATTTAATTGTCCTAATAGGGCTTGAAAGTCAGTTTTTGTCTTTGGATGTTGTATAGATGTAGGTATGATGTTATGTGTGATACCCGACCGGCACTGACCTGTAAATTGAGTTCTGAGGAAAATGAAGCTGTTGGCTGGTTCCTTCATTGATTTGTTGTCATTTATTCTCCAACCCTCCTTTTGTACATGGTCTCTCAAACTCATAGCTGCTTGGTGCACGGTCTCTTGATGGTGTCCCATTATCACTATGTCATCCACGTAGGACTAGATGCTCACTTCCTTGTTTTCTGCATAGATACCTCTAAAGCTCTGAATACTATCATTTATTTCAGTGGTGGCAAGAGCTGGGGAGTTCTGATATCCCTGAGGACACACGTTCCATTTATACATTTTGCCATTCACGCACATGTTTAGTATCACTTTGTCATCTTCTAGTGGCACTGAATAGAACATATCTTTCAAGTCCAGTGTTACCGCCCACCATTCACCTCCCGCCTTGATTTCCATTATGCCGTGTATAATTTCCATTATTGTGTGGGTCGCGGGCATTTGTAGTAGAGCGCACCGGCGATTGGCCTGTCGGTAATCGACTACCAGCCGGGCTTCCGATGGATTCCCCGGCTTTGGGATGCCCCACCCTGGTGAAAGATAAATAGAGGATTTTACCTCACTTATACAGCCTCGATGTTGTAGGTTCTATAACAGCTTGACTGATTCTTGTAGACCTTCCTTTGTCGTGATTGGTCTATAACGCCACGGCGTTGGGTTCTTTATGGTCGGTCGGAGTTTTCCCACATGTGGGGCACATAATAGAAAAGCTGAAATGATATACTGTTGTAATTGAAGTAATTTGATTCCTGGTACCCCAGGATGTTTACACTCCCTAGGGTTCCAGATAGAATTTTGTTGTTGATTTTAAATTTAATTACAGGGGTACTTTTGATGGAGTTAAGCCCCTGTACAAATACTATTCTTGAAGTTTTCTTGTGTGGGACATTAGGCTTTAAAACATTTACTTGTGCCCCTGTGTCTAATAGGAAACACACGGGCATTTCCTGGTCGTGATTTGTCGTCTGTACATTTAGGGTTAAATACGGGCGTTCGTCACCATCGGGCTGGCCGTCGGTGCCCGTTGTGGCGGCTGCTATTTGTTTTTTTGTTGCTCTAGCCTTTTATACTTAAATCCCAATCAGGCCGCTAACTCCTTTTGACCTCTATCTCCCACTTTTCGTAATTCTATCGGCGTGAGCCCACTGTTTTTTAGTAGGAAGCCAAACCGCGCCTTTTCTTCCGGCGTCCTCTCTCTCCAATAATTGTTGGGAGACGTTTTAGGGGATAATTTGGGAGATGATTCCTTTTCTCCCTTTTGTTTTGCTACTTGCACTCTTGGAACAGCAGCTGTGTTCTCTACCTTAAAAACTTTTCTAATCTCCGGCAACTTGTGAAGAATATTCCCGATGGGGGTTCCTACTAGTGTAAATAATGACATTTTGAAACGTGGCACTTGATCGCCCCCATAAAGCTCTACACACGCTCGTATTGCTTCTTGAGACACAGGGACCCTACCTGGTTCCCGGCACCAG
>NW_005841967.1:1789174-1789621 GCF_000455745.1 Alligator sinensis | reverse complement strand
AATAACTCGCCCCCATTTAATAAAATTAGGCGGCCTACCCACATTACCAGGGTTTCTTCAGAATTAATTTTCATTTCTTTTATTAATTCTTGCATTTCTCCCCTTGTTCGTGTTTGGTATACCGCAACAGTACGAGTTAGCTCACCTTCTACTGTAGTTTTCACTGTGGTTACGGGGTTCGCGTAGAGAGTTGGGGCGCTTGCGATTTTGGTCTCTTCCGGGAGCCTAGGGTACGTTGGTGGTACACTGTACGGTGGTGGTGAGCTAGATGGCACTAGAGAGTTATTTTTTACACTTCCTACCTACGTGGCAGGGGGCGCTAGAGAGCCTCCTGCTGCGGCCTCTGCTGAAGTGTTAGGGGTTGCTAGTGGGTTCTTGTTCTCCTCCCCCACTAGGGTTATATTACTTGCCCCTCCCATCTTGTGGCCCACGTCTTCTCTACTCACT
>NW_005841967.1:1765581-1788779 GCF_000455745.1 Alligator sinensis | reverse complement strand
TCACTTCTTGGGCCTTATCATATGGTCGGTACAGTACAGACGGGCTCGATAGCAGACAGCCAAATGCGGCCGGAGTAAGGCCTTCGACAGCCCACTCCTTCCCCTCTTGGTTTCTTTCAGCAGTGCGGACGGAGAAGTATCCGCTTAGCTTCCCCGCTTTGGCACGGTGATATAGGGCATGAGTCCATAGATCGGCCATATTTTCTACAGGAGGCCGTTGACGGTCCCTCCAAGGGCAGTTTAAAGTGATATGATCGACTTCGCCCTCCCCATTTCCCGGGGACCCTGATTTCTGGGTGCTATTTTCCTCTCTCCGCTTTGGTGATCCCATCCTCGTCGCCATGTGGGCGCGTTCTCCGTAAGGTATGTGGGAAAACGGCTGCAGTCGTGTCCTGAGTGGGGCACCGGGTGGTGACACCAACCCAGACACGCTCGGGGATGCCAGGTGCGAGAGGGAGATAAACACCGGAGGCAAAGAGGGGGTGAAATAAAGCTTGATGTTTACTTACACAACAGTTGAACGGTAGGTCGAAATAACTTGGTGAGTGATACAACTTGGAGAACGATACAGATGATAAACTATATACAACAGCAAGAGAATACAGATGACGGACAAGCGACGGGTGACGGGTGAAGACCGCAGTCTAAGTATGATACAAGTACAATGTCTGGCTAGGACAAGGTACAGGACGTTCCGGATTTGCAAGGCAGTAAGCTATGGCGCTCGGAGCAACCAGAGCAGCTTCTGCTGGTGACCTAGGGGTCTGACCAGGCCCCAAGACAGGTGATCAGTCTGTCTTGAGAGTCGGAGCCCGGGGACCCCGCACCAAGGCGTGCGGTCCCCTATATAAAATCTTTAGCCAATCAGAAAGCTCCCCTGATGATAAGTTCTGGAACACATGGACATGCTGGCCAGCCATGGTCTTTGGTTGGCTAGACCACAGGTGATCACGTCCTTAACATTGTGATCACGCGCCGCTTGCATGGTGGATCAGACTGCGGACACACTCCGCCACCACATCACCAGTTACAGATGGTTGTGTCACTTAACCTTTTTTTGGTACAATAATCTGGCAGGGGTCACTTTATCTGTTGACAAGTTTCTGTTGATTTCAGTGAAATATGAGAGTAACCAGGATTGGGGACTTTGTGTCTTTTAGGGCCTCATTACACATTGCACTTTGAGTTGCTCAAATGTTGATTGGCGTCAGTGCTAGCTCAAGTTTGGAGCAGTCACACCTTAAGGCTAAAAATCTCTGACTGCCCCCAGGTTGCCCAGATTTGATTTGCCACTGGAGGTTTGGAGAGCAGAGGCTGGACTAGGAGCTATAGCTGTGAGTTGCCACTAGAGAGTTGGTGACCCAGGAGAGGCTTCTCTCACTGCTCTAGGTGGTGGTGTATGACAGATGGGTTGGAGGGTGGGGGTAGAAACATGAAGCTGGGAAGTGAAGATGGGAGTGGGTAATGAAATTGGAGGTAGAAAGGAAATGGGGGTGGGGGAAGGGTAGTGAAAAGAAGGAAGTCAATCCCCTGAAGGATTAAAAAAAAAAAAATTAAAAAAATAAGAATTGTAAAAAAGAAACAAAGAGGAAGTAAATTAAAGAAGGTCTCATGTTTTAATAAACTGGGATTTGGGATTGCTGTGTTGGGGGTGCTAGTTGTGCTTCCTGGAATGGCTGGGAGGTGGGAGTGGTGAGGGAAGGCTCTTTTAGGAGAGCTATTGCCCCTGCCCTGAGAAGGAAGCCCCAGCTCATGGGGGGCCCAATCTCACCCCTACCTTGTTCCCCTCTACCCCGCTAGTTCCCACTCCTGGACCCATCTGTGCCCTGCCACCTGGGTAACTAGCACGTGCTTTACAGGATGCTTGAACAGGGATGAACCCTTGGTGTTGGGAAGGCCACACCCTCCAGGAGCAGGAGGGGAAGTTGGCTTGGTGCCAGAACTGCCCCTGGGCTGCAGAGTTCAGGGAATCAGAAGTTTGTCCACACTGAACAGGAGGGTGGGGAGGGGACACTGCATGCTGGGATACTGAAGGATTGCAACTTGGGTAGTGCATCTATGGGGAGTGGCCATGCATGAATAGAACACAAGCGGGGTAACACAGATCAGAGAGAAACCTGCCCTGGAGAGCCATGTAAAATTTGCTTAATACTAACTTCAGGTGTTAACGTGTCAAGAATCCATGAATTAAGAGCTCTATGAGCTGCCTAAAATTAATGTGTAACAAGCCCCTTATTTATATTGTAAAGAATTACTGAGGCCTGTTCTTTCGTTTTGTCTGTAACAGTATTTACAGGATGCACATATTATCACTTTATAAAAACATTTCTGCTATATTTGCATGCAAATGTTAAATGAATAAAGTCCTGTGTCATTCTTCATTGATGAATAACCTAATCCAAGCTCCAGATGAACATATGATAGAGCATATTTGTTTATCTTTTGAAATATCAAGTTGCTCAGATCCAGCTCTAATTTGTGGCCTACATTTCTTTATATGGCTCCTTGCATTTCCATGCCTCTTCAAGAATTCAGAAAAGAGACTCTCTTGTAGACATTTCATGCTGAAGGTCCTGGATAGCATGTGTCATGTAATATGGATGCAAAGTATTCTGCAACAATTTGCCTTTGTAGTGGTTCGGGTTACAAAACAGGGAAAGCAAAATCATTGGTTTCTTCCTTATGGTCTTCCTCTATATAAGTAGATGGTCCAAATTGTCAGAGGGCAGAAACTAGAGATTAGATTTTAAGTCTGTTCCTTTCTGAAGTATATCCAGATATTTCTGTTGTGACCTGATACCTTGTATTTGTTTAATTAATGAGGCTTTTTTGTATATTGTTATGCTAAACTAAGAAACTCTTAAAGTTTGGAGAAGAAAACATGTTCCCATCAGAGACATCATTAAAATCTTAATATTCTTTTTTTTTCTCTTTATATAAGCTTATTTCCATGCATTAACTTCTATTTTCAGTAGCATGCTTGTTAACTGACAGTAATTCATATAGCAACCTGGTGTTTGCATAACATAGTGAATACATGAGCATTAGAAATGATAAATTTGTCATCTTATTAATGCTTTCTTTAGGGAATTCCAGAGAAATGTTGGGTTTTTTTCTTATAAACAAGTTCATCAACAGACTAGGACAGGGGTTTTCAACCTTTTTTGGATCAGTGTACCCCCAGTGGCCAGACGCGGTGTGGAGGAGTAGGGGAGACTTGCAGCTAGATGCAGAGCAGTGGCAGCTGCTGCATGCAAGCTTCCCCCGCTTCCCCCCCACCCCAGGTGATCCACCTGTGCGGCAGCGTGGGATGGTGTGTAGTGGCACTCCATCCCCACCCGCCCATCCACATGTACCCCCTAGGGCCTTCTCAAGTACACCTGGGGGTACCCATACCCCTGGCTGACAACCCCGGGACTAGGATGTTAAAGGAACCCACAATCAAGTTAGAAATCTTTTGTCAAGATACAACGAACATATTTGCATGTGCTTGTATGTGGACGTAGTTTTCAGTTTGTCTCCTTCCATACTGTATAGTAGCTCATGCTATCTTTATTACTTTATTATTATAAGAGTTATACATAGCTATGCTGAAATTAAAGTGGGCCAATGTTTTCAATATAAACACACAAGCCAATTGCCCATCAAGGATGATGGGGGGCAGGGGTGGGGTCCCATGATGCCCCCCATGCTGCCGCCATTCTGCCTCTTGCAGGCAGTCGGCCTGCTTGCCTCGGCTGCCCCACCCCCTGTCCAGTCCTTGGTGTGGCTTTGGAATCATGATGGAGCTCCCCCACTCTTGGAGCACTCTGATTGGCTGTTTCCATCAGCCAATCAGACTGCGAATAAAGCATTACAGGCAGACAGACATAGGCTTTTATAATATTACAGTACCTTTGAAAATTAGGATACCATGTAAGAATACCTTTGGGCTTACATTTGAAACACAAAAATTTCAAACACAGAGAAAGTTTCATTACGTTGGAAGCATAAGTTTTTCAGCTTTATATAAATTAACAGAATATTAACTAATTCTTGTGATTTTTAGTTTTCTCTCTGTGAATGTTTTTCCATGCAAATTTTTCACTGATCAATAAAAATAGAGGTGGAAAAGAGCTGTGAATCTATTAGACATAAGTTAGATTTGAAACACTATTCCCCACCGTATTGATGGGCTTGTCAGAAAAGAGGTGTGAAAGAAGCTGTGAAGGGAACATAAAATCAGCAGGGATGGAGAAAACTGGCATCACTGTAAGAAATCTATGGGGACATCAAGACAGGCATGCATGTGCAGTTTGCAATGCCGCAGACCCATCTGCAGCACTGCAAACTGCACATGCAGGCATTTGCTGCACTGCTGATTTGCAGCACAGTGGGTGTTTTGACACCAGGAGATCCTAGTGTAAAAAAAAATAGTAAGAAAAAAACGGGGTGGCACATGTGGCTGCAGTGTGCACCACTCAAAACGGGAGCCTGGCCAGCCAGAACCACACTCTGGCTGCCAGCCAGGTTCCGCGTATCTGGATCACTGCTGCTGGAGGCCCCAGGACCCCAGGCAAGTCTGCTTGGGCCAGCCCAAGTGCTGGCCCAAGCCTCCCCTATCCCACCTGGGGCAACTTGTCACACACCAGAATGTGTGTGCAGGGGTTTTTTAGTTTCGTACTTGTTCCCCAAATTTGTCCATGGGAAACAACTATCCCCCTATCTGTCCCTGGGGAATGAGCATTTCTGCTCATGGGGATGTGCCCTACTTGTTTATGTGCCTGCCTTTCCTACCTTCCACTAACTCCCAAATTTACCAACAGGCAGGCAGTCACTGACTTCAGTGGGATTTACTTAAAGTAATGTGAGCAGAATGCAATCCATGATCTATACTGCTTAGAACATAAGAAATACTCACATTAGACCGTGGGGAAGCACAAGCACATCTGAAGGATGTAACTTATCTAGAAAAAGAAATTTCTGTTGAGACTTGTTCCCAAGGAGTAGAGCGCTGAAAAGAGTTAATGTAATTTCCTAAATGTTAACTTCAGCAATGTAACTAAGAAAGCTCAGTTTGTTTATTATGCAAAATGATACACACATTCTCATAAAATACCATTTCTACAAAAAGCAAACTTGCCATTTTTATCCATCTCATATTCTTATTATTCCTAGTGTCTCATCAAAGAGGGAAAATAAAGGAGAATTATACATTTTTAGGTAAAACCTTGGTTTACATTTACTTTTTAATAAACATGTAAAGTTAGTGAAAATGCATCCTTGTGGGAGAGGAAGTGAGCTGTTATATGGATTTAATTAAATGCACTCTGTAATGGACTGGGGGCTTTGTATGTTTTGTAGAACCGTTAGATGAGCTGAAGATCAGGAGCCACAGCACTGAACCACTACCAAAGTTGGAAAACAAGGAGAGAGGAGGTCATCATGGGACAACTTCCTCTAGGGAGCCAATAAAAGCTCAGGAATGGGATGGAACTCCAGGACTGCCAGTTGCATCCAGTAGACTGGGAAGATCCTCTGTTAGTCCAACCATGTTGGCAGGAAGCAACAGTTCAGGTATGTGAGAGTTTCACAAACACAACAAAGAATCGGATCTCCTGGTACCAATATAAATACAGGAGTTTATCCAGCAAGAAGCCGAGTCAGTGGGATCTGAGTGGCACTTAATGTCAGTTTTTTAAAGATATTAATGTGACTAATGGTACAGATAGATGGTACACTTCTGAAAATCTCTATACACTTCTAAAATTAGGCACATAAATGACTTTCAAAATTTGTCCTTAACACCTTCCTAAGCACTTTAATCTTGAGAGCTGTATTCTTCATTTAATAAGAATTGGATCATTAGTAGCTAATGTTTGAGAATAAACTTCTACCACAAAAATATTTGAACAGAAACAGTAAATTACATATTATATTGAGGCAAAGGGTATTAGCAAAGAACCTTCGTGATTATACTTCCGTGATTATATCATCAATTTAAATACCACATAAGGCAATGAACATACTGAATCAAAAAGAATAAAAGCTATCATATGAATATATGCAGCAGGTGAATACAGAAGAGTTACATGCTTCATGCTTACATGCAAACCATTGCAAAAGTGACTCTACAGATTTCAATAGTCTAAAATCAGATTATATCAGTGTCATCATCAGGGATCCTGATTTTCTCTGATTTAAAAAAAAAATCAGAAATTCTCTGATTTAAAACACCACAAATTATCTGATAAAAACCCTAGAATCTGTGATTAAAATGAAACTCCACTATGTATATAGGTCTCAGTTGAACACAATGTTTTATTGCTACATTTACAGTTTTAAAGCACCATGGAAGCCTACCAGTGCCTCAATCACTATAAAAAATAAATTCCAAATACCTATACATTTTGGCATTTGATTTTGGGTTTTTTATCATGGAAAATTAGAGTTCCCCTGCCCCCTTTGCTTATCAGGACCTACCCACAGCCGCCTGGCTCTGCTGGCCACCATCACTCTCTACCCACAGCCCCTGCCCCTGCTGGTGCCCCTTGCCCCCCCAACTACAGCCCACTACCCCCCCAGTCCTGCCAGAGGGGGCCCCCAGCTGCCAGGGCTAGAGGGCCAGGGTCCTGGGTCCACAGCCCCCTGCCACCTGCAGCAGTGACCAAGTCCTGGCTGCCGCATATGGGAGGCAGCAGCTGCTGCGGTCCCAGTGGGGAGCATGGAGCATGGCTCCCCCTCCCCCAAGGGCGGCATTGCCAGAGCAGAGCCTGTGGGGGGAGGAGGCAGATGTAGGCTGCCCGCTGTGGGCTTGCTTGGGGCTCCCTGCCCCCAGGTCCTCTGCAGCCCACCAGGTGGGACCCAATGTGGCAGGGCAGAGCTGGGAACTGGGGGCCCTCTCCGGCAGGGCTGGGGGGCAGGGGGCTGTGGGTGTGGGGTTAGGGGCACCAGCAGGGCTCAGGGACTATGGGTGGGGAGTGAGGGGGACCAGCAGGGCTGGGGGAGCTGTGAGTAGGGGGTGAGGGGCACCAGAAGTGGGGAGGGGGGGCGCTGTGACTTGGGACTGAGGGGTTTGGAGCTACAACCTGGTGAGCGAAGAGGGAAGAGTTCTGATTTTCCATGATAAAAATCCAAAAATCAAATGCCAAATTTTATAGCTGTTTAGAACTTTTTATAGTGATCGAGGCACTAGTAGGTTTCCAAATTGCTCTAAAATTGTAAATATATCAGTAAAACATTGTGTACAACTGATTCCGGCTCCAACCCAGGGTTGGAGCCGGAGCTGCAGCAGCTGCCAGCCTCCACTCCCCCGCTGCCTCATGCTCAATTGTAAGGCGAGGGGCTGTTCCCACCCCCCATGTTAAAAGGGCAAAAAACCCTTATCTTCTAATTGAGTACATACAATAGTTTGTTTTCTTAACATGTCTACTTGGAAAAAATTGTTATGTATACTATATTAATCCTGGTAAATGTCTTTTACAAAAGTAAAGATTGTGGATGAAGTCACATACTAAAATTGATAAACAGGAAGCCGTTCTGCAGAAGAGTGATCAGTTGTATATAGGAGAGTCTCCACACTGAGTAGAATAGAAAGCTCTCCTGATTATAATATTTTGAAATGCAGACCATGACACATTCACACTGGTGACACTGATGTCATTCCTCAGTAGAGAATCAGGTCCAAGTTACAAACCAAACTGTTCAGTTCACCCAGTCAGTGATATTGGCTGGAACAAAAGGGAAGACAGGATTAAACAGAGTGAGTCAGTCCAAGTCCATCTCCTCATTTAGATAAATCAAAATATTTTAATTCCATCCAACTTTATGGACAGGTTGTTTTTTAAAGACTTGATTCATCTCCCAATAAAATCAGAAAAAACATTGGCCTTGGTCCTCAAATGGTCTGAATTGAAACAATTCCATTGATTTTAATGAGATTTATACCACACTTTAATTATTTGTGAGTTTCTCTTGATTTTTGTGGCAAAGACTTTCAAAACTGAAGAATGAAAACACTATTATTATTACAGAAATACTTTATTAGCTGATTTATTTCCCCACAGAATATCTGCAGCTGATTTTAATTTATTAACTACTATATTTCATTTAAAAAATAGCACACACTAATGTATCATATGTATTTTCCTACGTAGGTCTGTGACTGCTTTTTCCAGTGTGACATTTCATTCAAAGTGCTGTTTAATGTGCTTGTGGATTGTAACTGTTTAGGTGCCTTTAGAAAACAAATTAGTATTATACTGGAATGAAGAAATTTAAAAAGATTGAGGTGTAAATGTATCAAAAGAATACAAGGCAGGGTAGAGATGCACCTTATAAACTAAATCCAATTTAGTCTATACATTTCAGCCCTACACTGCCTTCTGCTGACTTCAGACTAGACTCGCTAAGTACATCTCCTTAAAGTGTGTACAGGTGCTTTATCAAGTCAGTTATTATTCATTCTTATTTAAATATATATCTTGCCTATTAGAATAGCTCAAAGTGGCTTACTATAAATGATGAAATAAAGAGTTCAAATTGATATCAATGAGATGCATGTTAAGTCCTATTGGAACTATGTGAGGATTAATTCAGTTTTTGGATGTGATTCCAGTTTTAGTAATTTCAGTTTTACACCTGTCTGACACTGTTGACTTCAATGAGTTTACTCTTCATCCATGTCCATACAAATAAAATAGGAACCTCCCTCCAAACAGGATTCTGGTATCCACAGAAAGGGTGGCATTTTCTTCCCTTCCTAATTGTACAATTATCCAAATGTGGTCACCCATGGGTGGCACTGTATTTTTTCCTGGTTGCCTATAGGGCATATTTGGTACTTACACACCCAAAGGAATTCTATTCCTGAATATGTAGCTCTGCTCATATCGAAAACTATGTACATGCACAGACTGGGCAACAGAATGACCTCTCATCTTTACACTAAATAGATGAGTGGCTAGGGCACTCATCTGGGAAGTGGGCTCGAGGCCCCCGTTATCCAGAGAGCATCCAAACCTTAGTTTCTCTGACTTCCCAGTGTAACACCATACCACAGGTCAGTCAACCAATTTTCTGTGGCCCTTTTTGAAGCTGGATTCCATGAAAGTGAGGCCAGGTGGTATGTAAAAACCAGCAGTATGTGGCTGAGTGAGGTAGCTGCCTGTCTGGAAGGGAATCGGGGCCTGGGTTCTAGCATGAACACATGTCCCCAGTGGGGCAGAAGCTTCCCCCTGCACTGTCCTCCATCCATTTTTTTCCATTGACTAGGTTTTGGCTCAGTTTCAGAAACAGCACTGAAGAAGAGACTAAATAATGGATGACCTGCGATGGTGGTTAGAGTGTTTGCCAGGAAGTGAGAGAGGCCTGATTCAAACTCCCTGTGGGTAAGGTGGGCCAAGAATTCAGGACTGCTGGCTTACTGGGAGGTGGGGAGGGGGAGGAAAGGGAGAGGAGGGAAGGGGAGGGCGCTGTAGTCACTGAGTTACAGGATCAGAGTGACGAGAGCGACACCTTTCCTGTTCCTAAGTCTAAGTCCTGTAGACACAGATGTTGGCCAACTCCATTTTCAGACATCTAGGTTTGCTGTGTGTCCACAGGAGGTGTGCACACATGTGATGCCTGGTACTGCTCATGCTTAGTTTGCATGACTAAGTAGTCAGAAATAGTCACCCATAAGCACAGGGCTGTGCATCAAGGAATAGACCAAGTGCCAAAAATGCCTTATAGACATATAAAAATGGCTACTTAGATGACCTTGAAAGAATATAATGTCACCCAAAGCTCAAATGATCCCACAATTCTGATTTCATTGCAGCACCATTTTTCAAAGCAAAAGATCATTCTCTGGTCTGTCACACAGTTTGTCAAGGACACTGGCTCCCCATTGGCCACATATGCTTTCCATCAAAGAGCTCCTTTGGAAAGCAATTTCAGTGACTTTAACCATGCCAGCATTCAAAACATGACATTTGCTATTTCAGTGAAAAGCCACAGGAGGTCTACTAACTGGGAGGCTACATATGATTTAACTCTGGGAGCTCTAAAGAGCGTTTTCTGGAATGTTGCTCTTTTTCTTGGTGGCACTAAGCATTTTGCATTGACACCTGCTGCCTGAGACAGGCATTGCATTTCATTTTAGATATTTTATGGAATTGATTTTGATGCCATGTTTGGTTTTGTTTTGTTTTCTTAATCACCATCAATATAATGCTCAGCCAACAAGTTTAGGTCTCAAACTGGAAGTGTTGCAAATGATCAGGCAGGAAGTAAGTACACCATACTTAATCAGGGATTGTGGTTAGGATTCCAAAGGTAATAAATTGATAACTTCAACTGCTGTGGAACAAATACTGACAAGATATGCTGGACTTGATTAACCCCTGCTACTCTGAAGTGGGTGGTAAACTGCATCATGCTGTACTAGCTGCTGCAATTAAGGAGAATCACCCTACAGCAGCGGCAATGCAGCCCTAGAGATCATTCAAGTGAGGGCAGCTTCCAACTGGGGTATAAGCTGGCTACTGAAAAGGGCTCCTCAGGAAGATGAGGATGCTTATATAGCTACAACTAAAGGTTTGCTCTTCCAAATGTGTAATCTGGTTTCAATAACACGGCAGTTTCTTTCTAGATAATAGTATATACGTGCCTGATTGAACATTTAAAATACAGGGTATTCTTGGAAAGATTACTGAGGAGAGAGTGTATCCAGTGTTCTGGGTAGAATAAATGTGCATGTGAAAAACAAAACTTTAGATTTATGCACTTTAATACATATGCACTTTTCCATTTGATGGAATTTTATGCATGTGTATAATAAGGGATCCTGTTTTTTTCTGTTTAAAAAATCACAGATTCTCTGATTTAAAACCCCCAAAATCCGTGGTTCAAATGAAATGTATCTATCTATCTATCTATCTATCTATCTATCATTAAAATTTTAAAGCAATTTGGAAACCTACCAGTGCCTCAATCACTATAATAAAATATTCTGTATACCTACAAATTTTGGCTTTTGATTTTGGGTTTTTTATCATAGAAAAATCAGAGCTCCCCCTGTTACTAGCACACAGTTCCAGGCCTCTCACTCCCAAGCCACAGCCCCCCCACCCTTGCTGGTGCCCCTTAATCCCCCTCCCCCTCACCACAATCTCCCACAGCCCTGCTGGTGTCCCTCACTCCCCACCAACATCTCCCAGAACTCCTGGTGCCCATTACAGGGGCCCCAGCTGCCAGGGCTATGGGGCCAGGGACCTGGGTCCGCAGCCCTCTGCCCCCAGCAGCGTTCAAACCCTGGCTGCCACCTGAGGGAGGTGGCAGGTGCTGCAGCAGAGCAGAGCACAGTCTGGCTTCCCCCTCCCCCATGGGTGGCACAGCCTGAATGGAGCCCTTTTAGGGATGTGGACTTGGGCTGCCCACTGCAGGCTTGGGGTTGTCCACCCTGCTGCCCTCCCCCTGGGGCCTCCACAGCCCAGCAGGTGGGATCCAGCAAGCCAGGGCAGAGCGGGGCTGGATGGAAAGCTTATTACCACCGCTGGGAGCTCCATGCTGCCCTGGCACAGCATCCCATCTGCCTAGCAGCAATAAGGGGCACAATTCTGTGCCACCACATCCACTGCTGCTGAGTGGGCAGGGCATGTTTCACCAGGGCAGTGCAGGGCTCGTGGCAGCAAGGAGCTTCCTTTCCTGGATCTGCTCTACCCTGGGCTGTGGAAGCCCTGAAAGGAAGGCTGCAGGGTGGGGAACCTGAACTGCAGCGGGCAGCCCGCACCCACAGCCACCCCCACCTTGAGTTCCCCCTGCCCGCCAGGAGTGCACACAGCCATCCATCCCTGCCCCATGGACAAGCTGCCTGTGGCTCCATCCCACTCCCTGCCGGGGCCTTGCAGTCATTCATTCCAGCCCCAAGCCCCATGCTCTGCCTCAGCTGGGCAGCAGCCCCAGCCCAGCCCAATTTCTTCCCTCCCTATGGGGACCTCAGTCCCTCCTCCCCACACCAGATTTACCTGTGGGAAGCTGTTCTCCAGGCTGCCTGGTGGCCAAGTGCATGTGCAAGCATGCACATATATATGGCACCCCTGCCAGACCACCCTTCTCCCCCTGTCCCCAGCCTGTTTGAAACTGGAACTTTGCCAGTCTGCAAAGAGCTCTTTTCAAAAGTGGAAAATTTTGTTTCTCCATTAAAATGGAAAAACTCCTTTTTTTCCTGTTAAAAGGGAAAATCTGTGGGATTTTTTCTGTTTTTCAATGGGAAATGGAAAACCTGGATCTCAGTTCCTAATTGCTGTAACAGAAGACAAAGCATCCACCTAGCCCAGTGTCTGACGGCAATCAGGTTGGTCAGGCATGACTTGCCCTCGGTGAATCCATGCTGACTGTTCCTAATTGCCTTCTCCTCCTAGTGACAGGTGCAGCCACAATGGGGTCCAGGGGCTGGTGGCAGAAGGGACAGATGAGATCTAGCACCTCAAAGCCAGGCCTGATTCAGTGCCCCAGGCTAGAAGGCCTAGTTAGATTAAAGGTGAGAAGGCCAATACCCCAACAGACAGAGGGAACAAAATCCTGGTAACATCTGTGAGGCATGAGGCACGGTAAAGGGAAGGATTTAGAGTCATGCAATTAGCCCTTAAGGCATTGGGTGCCCAGCTAGGTGGAGGTGACTGGAGAGGCCCAGCCAAGGACCTGGAACTGTAGAGGCTCAGGCAGAGGCCTGGGAACTGCTGGCTAGAAAATGGTATTTAGAGATTTGCTTTTGGAAATTGAGTTGTAGGTAAATATATATTCATTAGAATAATGACTTAGGGCAGTGGCAAGGGTTAATTGATTTCTATAGGACTGGTTCTCACACAGATTAATAGCCTTCAAGGCAGACAGGGTGTCTAAACTAGGCAAACAACAAGGCCAATGGATATACACATAGCCTGGGAAATTGTGGGCATGTATCACACTGCTTCATAACATGAGATAAGGTGGCACGAGCTCACAAGGCCCAAGGGTGGGGGGCCTGAGAATTCAGATTTTGGGAGAACAGACCATATTAGGAAAATACCAGGAAAGCCCAAATTAGGATGTGTGCATGTGATGGGCTTGTGAAACAAAGGAATATGCTAACAGGAAAGAATGTGGACAGTATGACGACCACAGAAAGACTAATTGGGGATAGCCATGGATGAAGAGTCATGAGGAGGGGAAAAGAATACAAAAGAAGGGACTTTAGAGCAGGCTCCCCAAGAGGGGTCCCTGAGAGGGGAACCCAAGGCACCATGGACAGAGGGCATACTGCCAGCCCATCTCATTCACCTCACTTGGTGGGGATGGGCCTCGGCTTCCATCCTCCAAGCTGCTGACATCTGACATTCAAGAGAAAACCTCAGAGTGAAGCTTGCATCCTGGCCAGATGAACCTTGACTCTGATGACAGCCGTAGGACTGGTTGATATATAGAATTATTTGTATTATTATTATCTGCTATTACTGTGTATCAATAAAATTTGTCTATTATTGAAGAGGAAAGGTTGTGGTCAATTTGAGGGTTTGGGTCCACCCAGAACAAGGTATCTGGGTCATAAATCCAGTGCCAACAGGGACCAGTGATGACCAGTAGGGTGCCAGGGACCCTTGCACCCTTGCATGTTCAGTGGAAACAGGGCTATGCGAAGTTCCATGGGCATCCTCCCTATTTATCATTATTCCATCAGGGTGTGGCTGGTGAGATGTGAAAGTGCCCTACGGGTGGAGTGGGGCACAGTCACGGGGCCACCACAGGTGTCACAGCCACCCCTGCGACCCTGACGTGTTGCAGACTGACTGGTCTGTAGTTCCATGGATCTTCCTTCTTCCCTTTCTTAAAGATGGCCACTATATTTGCCTTTCTCCTATCATCCAGGACCTCCCCCAATAGCAGGTAGGAAGTAGGAAAGAAGATGTAGTCCACATCAGCTGTTCCTCTGTAATTATTTCATGTGCCTTTCTTCTGAAAAGTAAAAGCTACACTTGGAATAGTCTACCTCTCAATGAAATGGGTAAATACTGAGGTGTAAATTCTACTTACCACAAGGCAGGAGTGGACGCACTGTGGAGTAGCTAGTGAGTGATAAAGTTGTAGCTAGTGAGCTCCCCACCCTTTAAATCAGCATAATTTATTCATCTGTCTATATGATAAATGTGTAATCCTTTCTCACATCCCTTTAAAGTGTGATATCAATTAGATCTATTAATAATGAATTCCACAGAATTATTAGGCACTTAGTAAAATATTTTAAGTAAACTGCTGCTTTTTCCAATCCTGACTAGCAGCTGCATAGACAATCCTGAAAATATTTGTATGTAACAGAAAAATATTTTATGATTTCTTCCTCTGTGGTATTTGATTTTTTGCTCATATATAACCAGTTATTCATACTTTAAGGATACTAATATGGTTAAACCAATATGATGATAATAAGAGTGTTTCAGTCCTCAAAATGTGAATGTTTCCGTATTTTGCATATGATTACTATACAACCTGTCATGTTTTCTTATTTAATTCAAGATGTTCTTCTTGGCAGCCCTAGCACATTAGCAATATTTCTATTTTCATGTGCAAAGGAGAGACTGTGACAGGATCAGGATAAGAAGCTTCTCCAATGCAAGTGACAGCCAGAATATTTTTTTGAATTAAGATTAGGATAGGCCAAATGAAGACTCCCTTGGATGAATATAAGAATTCTTCTGGTAAGATCCAGAAATTAAATTTCTTCAGAACAGTTGTGTAGCTGAAGAATGTGCGAAACATATCACACTATTATAAAATAAAGCAAAAGAATTCAGAAAATTCTTGATGTAGGATACAAGTATCTGCTTTATTAGTAAAAAAAGAAAGAAACACAAAACAACCAAACAAACCTTCCATTCATACCTGAAGACAGTCGGTTATTCGGTGATTGTGCAGGTATCCAGTTCCTTTAAAAATCAGGTCGCTTTGGTAGGTGCCCAAATATATATTTAGGCGCCTGATTTCAGGCAACCACATTTCTGTATCTATACTCTAAATTTTTATGGTGAATCAACATTTCTTCCAATATGATTCTACAACATGGTACCACAAAGAGCAGTCCCTTTGGCTAAGTAAAGACAGTTATCACATCCATCTTAAACCAGTTTCAGCCATTTTGAAAGCAGTTAACGTGCACTGAAATTCTGTTGTGTTATAAATCTTAACCAGTTTTTGATCACTTGTACTGGCTTGTGTAATTTCTGTCCCTGGCCTTTGTCTATGTGGAGATCCAGTGGTATCCCTGGGCCTGATACACAGTGGTTCCATATCGGGTTCAGGGCCTCATTTCTCATTAATGCTTCCTGAAAATGTTGATTTTTTCCTTTTACAGCACAATGTGGAGGATTTTGTATCTGTGGAAAAAATATTGCCACAAAGTTGAATTAGCAAACACAGCAACTACCCCTCAATATTTGTTTGTTAACAAATTTGATTTGTTTGATAAATTCTACAGAACAGCCCCCTCCATTTCTAAAATGAACCCTTATGTCTATGTGGACATTTGTGTTCAAGTCTCATGATGCTCATTGATTGTAATGGGCATTGCTCCTTGCTAGTCAAGTGCATTGCCTGCATTGGCCCCAATCCAACAAAGCACTTAGATTCACATGCTTGTGAGTTCCCTACATAACAGTACTAGCTCTTGTCAGCAATGGAGTGGCTAGCAGCAATGTCAAAAGACTCCTGCTTCTGCATTCAGACTAGAGTTTTGTATTTATAGCAGAGGACAACCTTTGAGGCAGGTTTATTTGGATCCTGAGAGTTCCCCAAGTGCTTACTACTCTATTGAGGCATGTTAGGGCATGTGGTCCTAGGGCTATCAGTTAATCTGGCTCCTGCTCTACACAGTGCATTAGGGATGCACAGAGTACTCAGTAATGTTCTGTTTAGTTCTCAGCACTGGCTTGGCTCTACCTCAGGTTCACCACATGCTTTCACTGAAAGCTTTTGCTTTGTTGGCTATACTCTGGGACCCTCTTTTTGGGGAGAAGCCAGGAAGGCCCAGAATCAGTACAGTAAAGAGACCCTGCAGACAAGTCCAGATACCTGCATTTGAACAATTCAAACCAAAAGCTGAAGTTACCAAAGGTGAAAGAATAATGATGTGATGATAGAAGTTCAACCCCATCATGCTAAGTGTGCATCTACACTGACAATGCCTGGGAAGGGGTGCTCTTGACCCAGTGGTGTAACTAGGACAGGGTGACTGGGGCAGTCACCTCAGGTGCCAACTTCCAGGTTAGTGGAGAAAATAAAAAAGGCTGCTGCTGCAGCTGTGCAATCATGATAGCAATAGCACAGTGCAGCAGAATTCAAAGCTGCCCTGTGAGCATTGCTGCCCCTGGTTATGTTGGTATGGCTCTGTCTTGAGCATGCTGCTCACTTGTTCCGAAACTACAAATGCAGCATTGAAGCCACTCTGGAGACTTCCCCACAGATGTTCTCAAGCCTTCCAGATATTTCAAGAGCAGGCACAAAGATGCCCCCAAAATGGTTTTACTATCACATCTCTGGCTTTGGCATGTGGTATATGCATCGTGCTACAGGGCATTGTTTCCCAGGCATGCTGGGAAATCAGTGTAGAGATACCTTTAAAAGGATTTGTTAGAATTTCTTATTTAAATACAGTGCTGATTATGCTCCAAGTCCTGTTAGCTTGAGTATAGCAAAAAGATAGTGCTCTGCAAAGAAACAATGTAGTGTTGGATATACAGGATACGGGGTAGTCAGCTGCGCAGTCCGTGTTTGACAGACAATTTACAAGGAAAAAAAATCCAGTCAAATGCACACTATGAAGATGTTACTCACAGCAGAAATTACTCTTAAATTGTTTTCATTCAGTGGGAGTAAAAGTGTTTGTACCAATATCAATGTCAGAATCTCATTCACTGTGCAGTCTGCTCTTCTGGATGCATGAGAGATAGATAGAGCTTAATTTTGAAACTTCCTTTACTAAGGACTGCTGTGAAATGTACAACCATTCTAACACTGTAAAATATATTGCATGAGAGATTTAAAAAAAAAAGGAAAGAAAGAAACTAATACCTCATCTGAGTGGGATGCATTTTAATTTCTTTGATGCCAGATGAAAGGACTCATTTTGGCAAGGAGACGATACTCTCCCAGTGCTGCGTGTATATCCAAATTGGAAATGATGACAGGTTTCTCTGTTTCCTCAAAGCAATGAAAACAACTCGGAAGCAATGGCAGACAATATCTCGGAGTTTTTGACATCAGTAATGTTAACTGAGATAATACTGGCCGAAAATCTGTTTTTGCTTATCATGGAGACAGATTAGTGTCTCTGGTTAACAGTGGAAAAAAACTATTATTAAGCCCAGTCTTGGCTTCCTTGAAATCGCAACAAAACTTCAGCAGTGCTTTACATGGACACAATATGAAGACATCAAAAAATCAGAAGTAGAAAAAAACATTTCCAAAGAGATTTAATCTAATGTATAGAATACTGCCTTAGTCTAAAAAGGCAAAACAACAGATTATGCTCAAGATGACAGATTATTGTATCACTCCACTCTATACATGCCTGTTGGCCCATGTTATACACCTACTAGGGACAAGTGACTTGATGACTGACTTAGCCAAACACCAAACAGCACAAATATATTTCATGTTCAAACAGCTGAATATTAACCAGCTTCATATTTGGCTAGTGCTTATTTGCCCATCTCAAAATTCTCACTGATGTAAGCACTGTGGCATAAGCACCCTGATCTTTTTAGACCATGCAAGAATTAAAGTAGCAGTAAAATATATATACTAATTATATATATATAAGTTTTGAATTTGAAAGGAGCTGTTCTGGTCCTACTGCTAGAGCACAGTACAGCCTGCCAGTTCTCCTGAAAATTTCAAAGGATATGGAGTGGCTACAAGAGGAGTTAGAGTGGCAGATATGGCCCAGCCAAAAGAAGATCTGTGATGTGAGTGTATGTGGTCAAAGTATACAAAAGCAGCCTTAAGGAAAGATATTTTTAACCAGACATGAGGAGACACATTTCTTACCATCAGAAACAGGCAGGTCTGAAGTCCATGCAGTATGATTAAAGTTCCAGCTTCCTTATCCTCCATGTTCTGACCTCACTGACCTTGACTATCCGTTATTTCCAGATTTCTGTGTGCAGTAACATAGCTGGGGGGGAGGGGAGGGGAGCAGGTCAAGCACCCCAGGCGTCAAAGCGAAGAGGCACCGACAGGCGCTGCCCAGCCAGGGCAAAGCTCAGGACTGAGCCATAAGCAGCTCATTTTGGCCGGGGGGGGGAGGGCAGCTCCCACCACTGTGAGCACTCTCGGGCAGACTTGGGGATGCATGTGCCCCCTGGATCTGTGTGCGGGGCATGGGCGGGCTGCTGCTTTGGGCTTGACCTGGGCACGAAATTTCCTTCCTATGGTACTGATCATTCCAAATTATTATTTTTATTCTGGGAACTCCTTCATAGCCTTTAGCATGTGGAGTTTAGTCAGCCTTACTCTATTCTTTAACTACAGTGGCTGCTTGTGCCTGGAAGACAACTTTTATTTATGACTTCGCCAACTGCCTAAGAATTTGTCTAGCAATCTGGACTGGATATCCATCCCTAGGAGAGTACGGACTGAAATGGGATGGTTGTTAAATCTACTCCTGTTACTTGCTTGACCGGTAGTAAGCTGTGTCACCTTGTTCATTGGAATGTTTTGTTTGTTTTCTTTCCCTGCCTTCTGTAGAGCCTAAAGCAAGCTGCAGATTAGGTCGATCTGCATCCACGTCAGGTGTGCCTCCTCCATCAGTTACTCCTCTCAGGCAAGCCAGTGACCTTCAGCCAAGCCAGGTACCATCGTTACCCAATCGCGAATGACTTCATGTGCTCCGACATGCCAAATATCTCTCACCTTCGTGTCTGTCATTTGTTACAGTAAATGATTTTTGTTGTTGTTTGTCTTTCTTCTTGTGTGAGCGTGTTGTATGTAAGTCTGTGTGTGTGTATATTAGTGCGCGCGCGTGTGTGTGTGTGTGTGTGTGTGTGTGTGCCATTGGCAATGGAATTCTATCTTCCAAGGCTGGTAGAATTTTCTTTGCTATTAATTCTTAAATCTTTTTTTTTATGTCTCTTACTTCCTTCATTCTGTAATATAAATGTAGCAAATCTGTATTATATGTATTGACCCAGTTTTTTATTTTTTCATGTTTTGTGAACTTTTTTACTGTCTTTAAAATTTATCAAACTTTGATAAATTTAATCTATGTTTTAGTGTAGATTTCTTTTAAATGTCTTGTCTAAAGCACTTGCACCAATGTTTGTCAATGACTTGTATACACCTTTTGACTTCTGCCCTGTTATACTGTACTATTTGTGTCAGTCATATTTGTTTTTTGAGCTCAGTGCATGAATGTATTACACTGTGAATTATCATTGTCCTTAAGATTGCCCACATACCAGATTATTTTGTTTATATATGGCAGCTAAATTCTCTTCAACTATAGGTCATAGAGTACTAATAGGGCTATTAAATAGTCACTGTAGTTATGTTCATTGTAAATTGGTAAAACAAACTAAAACAAACAAAACAAAATAGAGGGGAAAAAACTTTCATATTTAAATCGGAACTACTTTTCTTAACAATAACAACAATGCCAGGCTGACCCTTAATAACAAAATGTGCTTATGCTTGGCAAGTTATACCTATGTTATCACCTGAAGGAAAGAAAAGAGAAATAAAATGACATTTAAGTGTGTTTTACATACTAATATTTAGGTTCTGTTCATTCTGATGCAAAGATGAGTTTCATCTTACTAGTTTAGCTCAGCTAACTGCAAAAATTAGTAACTGGGGAAATGACCCTATTTAAAAGATTAATTGATGCCTTCCTTCAAACGTGAAGCATTCCAATGTTTTCTGCTTTTATTTTACTTGTTTATATGTATTTTCTGCATGTCTGTTTATGCTGTAATTCTCAAATGGCACTAAGGGAATTAGGCCTCTAAATCCCATTACATTTCAATGAGATCTGAGGGACAAGGCTCCTTTGGGAACTCTACTAATTCAAGATTTAATCATTTTTAGCTTGGTGAGTTTGCAAGGAATTCTGAGCCCAAACCCCTGCTACTGGAAACTGGCATAGCACATGAAGCAATGTCAGTTTACTCAACCTGGGAATCAACTCTTTGTTAGGAACATAATAGATAACTACATCCAAATAGGCTGAACTACTTTAACTTGTTAAATTGAAGTAAGTGCTAATCCATTACTTTTGTGTCCTGCTAGATATGATGCCTAAAATAATCTTGAATATTAATCAAAGATATTTTAGATGATAAAATTAAACCCTTAATGATGACTTAAAATGTCAGGCCATTTAAAAAGCCTGTGAATAATTTTTCCTTCTTGGATAACTGCACTTCTGAGTATTTTTGAGTGACCCAGTGCACATGTGATACGTGATTTATGATTAAATGGCTCATAGCTGGCAAAACACATTGCTGGTTACTTCTGGCAGATGCACCTTGAATATTATGAATGGTTTTTTGTATCTTGGTTTGCATTAAACCCTGAAAGCAGAACTTGATATGATAGCAGAGATAATGAGCTTTCTCGAAACTGCAGCAGACAGGGTTCATTAGAATTGTGGAGAAAAGAATCCCATTCACTCTAGGTAGAAAAAAGGAATACAGATGATGAGAGAAAATTTCAAATAACTGATAGAAGATGTGCCTGTTAATAGCGTAATATATAATGTATATCTGGGTTTCAGGAAAAAATAAAAGAAAACATGGTATTAGCTTTCCATCATTTAAATCTAACTTTGCAACTGGCAAATTACAGGAATAGCTTACCATTTTGACATGTTAATTTGATCCTGAACTCAAATACAATGGCTACTCCATCTTACTTCAAGTTGATGGAATCAGGCTTAGAGTTTCTAAGAGCAGTTTATTGTATATTATACTTCCATTTGTTAGTGGAAAAATGAACTTTACAGCCTGCACAGATGTTGTTTTGTGTTATTAAAGAGCAGGGCTAGCCCCACCTTTCTGCTCCCTAGATAGAGCAGTGAGGGCTGGCTCACTGACTCTCCCTGCCACCCTCCGCCCCCCAGCAAAACCTGGCTGGAGTCTGGGGCCAGAAACGGAGGTTAAACTTACCTTCCGCTGAGTACAGAGCTGCCTTGCCCCGCTGGATTACTTAGTGCTGGCTACGACAAATCCCAGAAGCACCTGGAAGCAGGAAGAGGAAGTGATGAGCAACCCTGCAGAGTCCTGCTGATATGATTGTGGACTGCAAAGCCCAGAGACCTTGAGGGCAGCAGGAAGAGAAAGTGAACACACAGCCTATGCTGGCTATGTGCCAGAGAGCCATGCTCTGGTGCCCCCCAAGTTTCTGGCTTCAGCCACTGCAGGCATGTGGCTGCATTTTCTGAATCAAAAGTGAATGTCTGTTCATTTGCTTATTCAATCTTTGCAGTTTTAGACTAACCTGCAAAGACTGAATCAATTCAGTCTCAGGCTTTTTGATTGTCTGTACTTACCTTATGCAGTCATTTGTATAAGGCCTGATGCCCTTTCTCTTTGCAGTGCCCTGTGCCCTATTGACAACTCTGTTATGTTAGAAACTTTGTTCAGTTCTACTGCAGTAGGGGGATGTAAGCAAATACTAACTGGTGTTAACTAATATATCACTAACTTACACACTGGTGTGCTGAGAAGACAGGATTGTTATCAGGCTCGCAACTTTAGAAGGGGGTATAAGAACACTGTAAAGGAATGCCCTGACCACACAGGAAATAAACTCAAAACTGCTAAATATTAATCCAACGTAGAAGAATGATCAGCCATAGATCCAATTACTTAGAGACCTCTGAATACAATAAAAATGGCAGGAGTTGGGGAGAAGTAATTGTATTGGCAAGATAGCTGTAGAAGTTACAGTTTACAAATGCCCATGCTTATAACTGCCTCCATATAAACTGGCCAGCCTTACCTAATACTGTGTCATCAGGACTGTGATCTTGGGACTCTTAAATCTAGTTCAGCTCATATATTGACTATTTGTGTGACTATTGGAATTTAACCTCTTTGTTTGTCTCTCCTCATCAGTATATTAGTGCTGATAATGCCTTTGCAGGAAAAATATGAAGATTTACTAGTTAATGTTTTTAAAGCATTTTGGATCTTGAAAGTGCTGTTTAAGTGCTAAGCATTATTTCAATCACTCTATAAATAAAATAGAAAATATTTCTGCAAGCAGAGATGAACTAATGGACTCTAAACTACTACTAAATTATGGAACTATGAGGGGTCAAAATTAAAGAAGGGTTGAACCAATAATCAGTGGTATTTAATTTGACCTTCATAAGTGCTGAGGACATTATAAAAGAGCTGGATATAGAAAGTAATTCTTGGATCAAGTAATCATGGGTTAATTCAGTTTGAATGGAAAGAGATATAAAATCTGCAACTAAGATTCTTCATTTCAAAAAGGTAAGTTTTCAGAAAATAAGGCAACTAGAGTGTTATGTAGAAGTTGTTATATCTGCCAGGGGATTTTAGGAGGGAACAGCAGAACTGTAGGCAAGGGACTGCTCTCTGAATAAATAAGCTTTATTGTTCTATAGCTTAACTCCTTGGTCTTTTGAGAGCAACACACCCTTAGCCCTTGTCACCTCTGATTTCTTTGAGGTCATCTCCCCCTTCAATTTACCTGCCACACTTTGTTGGAATTATATCTTCTGAAAAGGGAGGCTGCCCCAGGGCTCCCCAAGCCAGAGCTCATGCTCATGAGTACAGGTATCCCTACTCATTCCCTTAAGGGCTAATTATGTGGCCTCCTTATCATCTCCCCTTTTAGCTAGGGCCAAGCCTTACCTTACTGATCACTCACTAGCTTAGGCCTGCATCCTCTGCCCATCCCGGACTCAGGCCTCTGTCTTTTTCCACCCATGGCTGGGCACTTCATCCATCCTGGCTACTCCCAGGTGTGGCCCTAAGTCCATGAACCTGTTTCCACCTCTTGGAGGCACTGAGTCCCTAGCCCTGGTCTCTACCCTCCTCTGGACTCTGGGTCCCTGCCTCTGTCAGTCTTCAGCTGTGGCTGTCCTTGGCCTTTGACCTCTCTGCCCAGGTCCTGGGTCAGTTGAGACCCAACCCCCCCCCCCCCCCCGCCACACCCCCCCGGGTCTTTTTTTTTTT
>NW_005841967.1:1755246-1765371 GCF_000455745.1 Alligator sinensis | reverse complement strand
AGGCTACAGGCTCCGTGGTATTGCTTGTTCTTGCTCCTCCTGAGCTATGGGTCCCTAAACCTGGTTCTCGCCCCTACTGGCCACAGGTCCCTGACCCTTGTTCTCACCCCTCTTGGGCTATGTGTCCCTGACCCCAGCTGTGGCCCAGCTCCTTGGTCTTGGCTCCCTTCCCTCCAGCCCTGGGCCCACTTCCGGGCCAGTTGAGACCTCCATTGCCCTTACAGTCTCAGTCTATAAGCCACTTTGTCTTGTTTACTCCATCTCAGTATCAATCGGGAGCCTTACTGCAGCCCTTCTCACAGTCTGCCTTCTTTTAAAGTGCTATGAGCACCAACTTTCCTGCTAGACTGGCAAAGAAAAATATTGCAGAAATCAGAAGGTTCTTCAGCACTGTTAATTAAAAAAAGAATAAGGAATGAAGAAGCAGGGTTTCTATGCAGTGGGAATGGGATAGCGATTAAATATATATCTATGACCCCAAAACTAAATGAATGTTTTGCCTCATTTTTCAGTAAGGGTGATGATATGGCACAAGAGGGCAAAGAGGTAGGGTGGCCAATAGGAATGGAGCTTTGGAAGTTGGAACTAAACACAACCAAGGTAAAAGTAAAACTCTGAGCTTATATAGTGAAGTCAGGGGACCTAGAAAATCTCCATGCCCGAGTTCTTTATGAACTGGGCTATGACATTGCAGGCCTGATTGCAGGGAATTGTACCAGACCAGTAAATGCAGTACCTTTTATTAAGAAAAGTAAAAATGCTCTGGGTAACCACAGGCCTATTAGTTTGACCTCAAGCTTATGTAAGACTTTAAAACAAATTTTGAAATAAACAGTAGTTACAGGCATGGAGATGTATGGAACATGGAATAAAAGGAAAATGGCTTTACCATAGATCAATCATCCCAAATTAACTCAATATCTTTATTTAATATGATAACTGATTTTCTAGATATAGGCAGAGCTATGTGTCACTGCAGTCCAAACTTGAATAGGTGCAGAAAAGGTTATTAGGGTTGTTATGATCTTATGAGAGGGAACTCAATGACTTAATTATTTAGCCTAGCAAAACCAAGGCAGAAAAAGGATAATGGTCAGAGGGAAAACATGAAGCTGGAAAAAGAATTGTTTGAGAGAAAGGGCAACACTTGAACCAGAACAAATGGGTATAAATTGGCTATGAAAAAAATTAGGCTGGAATCAGAACTTTTGAATATTAGAGGAGTGAAGTTCTGGAGTAGCCTTCCAAAAAGAGTGATGGAGGCTAGAAAAACCAAAACACAAACTTAGTTTTATTTAAAAGTTGCACCATATATGAAAGGGATTATGTGCATGGTTGCTTGTGATAGCAGGAGATTGGATGTGGAGTCTCAGGATGTCCCGTCATATCCTGCTTTCCATTGCTGGAATGGGGGATGAAAGGTTCCCAAGGGCCAATTGGTAGGACCTGCCTTCACATGGATTTTGCTTACTGCCAAGTGAACCAGGTGCACAGTCAATCTTTTTATCATTCTCAATATCAGAGCTATTCCAGTGATAGTTCTGGATACTTCAGGAGACTGGCACTGGGATGATGACACACTCCTCATGATGTTAAACAAATATTTGACTGGAATGGTTTGGATAGGGATGATGCTATCTGGAACAGTGTTGAACTAGATGATTTCCTAAGATCCCTTCCAGTCCTGCTTTTCTGTGATTTAGGGTTGCCAGTTAAAATCCATCTCAAGTTGAAAGTGGTCACATGGTGATGTGTTGAGTGTTTTGAATATGTATGTATACTAAGGTAGCAGTTTCAACTCAGTTCCTTGTCCTCATCACAAAATCCACCCCCACTAAATTGACGCATGTTGGCATTGTAATGGACAAATTTAAATAGTCATTAAGTAGGATTTTCAAAGAGACCTTGGAGCACAAATCCTGTTTGCAGTGGTCATAAAGCAGATATCATTCAAGTGTCCTGGCTCTCAGTCCAGTACCCAGTCTATGGCAGAACTCTGCTTCCCAAACTTCTTTCAATTCCTGGTGATACCACATAGGTCAGTAGAACCACTTTAATGAATGGGAAAATGAGAATGTGCAAAGCCAGCAGGATTCAGATTTAAATAAATCAATTCAGATGGTAAGGGTTGCTGTATAACCATTCTCACCAGCCAGTTTTCTCACTTTTATTTCATTGTAACAAAGAATTAGGCATTGTTAATAGGTTCAAAGGATCCATTGAAGGCACAATATGAATAAACATATAAAATAATCAGCATTGCATATCTCACACTGCTGTTATGAGGGGTTTTTCTATACAATCACACTTTATATTAACATAAAGCATCACCTTTGGGTCATTACTGGGATTCTCCTAGACACATTTTAGCAGAATAATAATAATCATGTGCACACACTTAATTTGCTGATAAGGAAAGAGTTATAGATAGAACTTAAAACATCAAATATAACTATTACCAGATTTGTTGCTGCAGCTGGCTTTTGTAAGCTGAAATGCTGTTTTTTAAAGAATTAGGCAATTGTTGCAAAATTACTGGTATTGAGTTGTATGATTACAGCAAGATCATGTGAAGGAAAAGCTGCCCTCTCAGAAGAAAATTGTTTTATAGCTAAGAGGCCTATGTTTCAGGCTTTTAGCAGGCAAATTTCAAAGGACATTGTACCTTATCTGTAAATGTGCAGCTTTTCTTTTTTGTCTTTTGGTTGGAAAACAACAGCGTGGCTCCCATAGTGTCGTCTTCTTGAGGAAGTAGGGTTTTTTTTTAGGGTCTCTTAATCTCTAGTTTTCTAAATATTGGTGTGTTTGTACAGGGAGAGGGGGCAGTGACATCAATATTGGAGGAAAGTGGTAAAATAAGATATAAACTTTCCAGTGATGATCCCAGTCGAATTCTTATGCTGCAATTAGAAGGGCTCACTCACTCACAAGGATTACAGATACAAAGCCAGCTTTGAATTTAGGCACTGGTTTAGAACAAAGTGAAAAATCTTCAGCAAACAGTTCTGAACTGAATATTTAATGGATCTTCTGCCACAAAAATGGTGCAACTTGGAGAGGTAAAGAAATGAAACAGGCAGAGTGCAAATAAACATTCTTGCTATCATTTCTACAATTGGTCAAGCTACATTCAGTAACCATTCCATTATTTTCCTCCACTATAGTACTCATCACATCTCCCCCATGCTGTCCCACAAGTGCACGTATTGAACCTCTTCTGTAATTCAGACAGGTTCAGGTGACTACAAAAGTGAAGTTAGATAATAGCAGCATGGACAAAGCCATACAAACTCCCCCAAAAGAATGCATACATTAGTAGATTCTTTAAAAATCTAATTTCTCTGACCATTTTAAAAATGGGTGCCTAAAGGTAAGCTTTTAAATATATATTTAGAGATCCAAAGCAGTGATATTATTTTCAAAAGACCTGACCACTCTACAGACTTGTAAAGATAATGTCTGGGATTAGTACCTAAATAGAACGATAGTCTGTGGAGTCCCTTTTCTTAAGTAACATACATTTGCTGCTTATCAGAATCAATCTCCACAGGATATTAATCTGGAAGAATATTTGGCTATGTCTTCTGTTTTGTTCGTCAGAGAGTCTTCCGGATAGGAATTGCTTTGGCATTCTTGACAACATATACAGTATGATGAGAAAGACCAAAGAGGAAGAAAAGCAACTATCTGGGTTGGAGACTAAAAGAGAGCAATTTGCACTTCTCAAAGGCAACTGTGGAGTTTGTTTGTGGGTAGAAAGGGTACCTGAGCATTTCTCTATCTCAGGAAGAGCCATCATCAGAAATTTCTGGCTTCTGTGGGTAAGGTTGAGGTACATTTCTGCAAAATATTGACCTTATTTGTTTCTAGCTGTGCCAGAGTGAGGGTTTTTTTGGTATCTTCTTGTATTATAATGACCATGTGCACTTTGTTGTGTGTATTTTTTCCTGAGGTTCATTGCTGAATTCTTCAAAAACAGGGGCCTAAAGTCAGGCTTCTACATCCTTTTCTTCCAGCTACTAAATTACTAATTTTTCAAATTTATTGAGCATCCAACATCCCCTGCACAGGGCTTTTGAAACTATTTTGAAAAGCTGATCACCTATTTAGGAGAAAGGACAAGACTCCAGAAACGCTGTAATCTCAGAATCAAGGTATTTGCTGTGTTATGCACTTTTAACTTCCAGACACTGAACCCCCTGCTGTGCTCAGTGATTACAGTCAAAGTTAGCATAGGTTTGCTTGCTTGAATACTTTCATTTGATTAGACTATAGGGGCTTTAAAATGTATGACAGGCACAAAAAAACAGATTTTCAAATCTCCCCTCCATTTTGGTCCTAGAAAAAAATGCCTGAAAAGTTACAGCTGCAGAAATGGAGGCTTTGTTAAACTGTTCCCAAATGTGTTTCCGTGTTTGAAAATCAGAAATCACATGTTAATTCCAAACCCTATTATGCTCTTCCTGGAAACACTACTAAACAAAGAGGCAGAATTAACAACTTAAATAATAAGATGCACCCACAGAGAAAATATTAATACCTAACAAAGAAATTTAGGAGCTTTTAAAATAATTGGTAAGCTGATGGCTCCATCTAGTGGCAGTTTGCTATCTCTTCCTTCTGTATAATAAAGGTGGTTACACTTTACAGGAGTACGTACATACCAGATAGATCGTGTGCATCTCAGAATTCTGCACAGGATGTATCGGATCACATTCTTCCCTGAACAATACAAGCAAAGATCCCACTTAAATCAGTTACTGATCTAAGCATGTTAAGAAAGGGATACTCCTATATTATAAGTATGGTTAGCTATAACTCACATTTATGAATTATTTATATTGAAGTAACAGCTGAAAGCTGCCACTGAGACACAAAGATCACTTTGTTCAATGCACATAAAAAGGAGATCCATGTCCCAAACAGTGGGCATTACATTTCAGGCTATATTTTGTTCCACATTCACCCAGCTCCAACAAAAATAATATTATCATAAACACCATTTTTAAAAAGGTATAATTCAGAGGTAATTGTACATTCCAGAGGGTCAAGCTATTTGTAGACAATGTATGAACCAGATATGAAGTTTTGGTTATAACCTTTTAGGAAACTTTTAGAAAATATTTAGTTATCATTTTTGACAAAATTAAAGTAGAGTTACAGATTGTTGTGAAGAAGGCATTTTCTGGATTCTAATCAAAGGCAAAATACACTATGGGGCAGAATTTGTCCCCAAAAATTGTAGGTAAATTATATGAGCTTTGACTGAGCACCCAAGCTTTTCGTCCTCATCTAAATGGAACTGACACTGAACTTTTAGAGTTAAAAAAAATAATGGTGCACCAAAATTCCCATGTGTGGTCTTAACATGGGAGCAAATAATATTTCATTTTCCCCTGATTACAACATAAAACCTGTTTGTTTTTTTAATCTAGTTTTAAATAAAGAATAATCAGACCTGTACATATCTTGACAGCTACAAGAAATTACTTTTATCACTTTTAAATGACATAATTAAAATTCATCATATGCCTTTATTAATCCTATTCCTTTTCTGTTATTCTAGGAAAATGCACTGAAAAATATGGCATTTCATATCCTTTTTTCAGCACATTTGTGTATGCATAGTCAAAAAATATGCAGTAGATTAAGCCCAGATATAACCTTTATAATGTAAGAAATGTAAGAAGCCTAATAGAAATGACTTGGTGTCCAATCCTGCAAGGTTCTGAGTGCTTTGATTCCAGTGCTGCAAACTATTTAAGGATGTGAATTATCCCAGAATGTCCTACCTGAGGATCACAAGTCTAGCTTACAATATCTTCACACTTTAGTATAGTCATGGAACAAAAGGTTCCACAATATTTATGTACTGCATCAGAGTATTCTGCTCTTATTATAATGAATGTTTGCAACATGCTTTTCCATAAAGGGCAATTTTTTTATTATTGCTTTAATTCTTGTTAAAATCACCAGACAAATATTTCCCCAATGAATTGACATCATTCCACTTTATCTGGGAACATGCTTCAGAATTACAATATGCACAAATTCCCCCAAGAACATAAACAATGCAGCTGTGCTCTTTTTTTTTTCATTAATCTCATTTCAAACCTTATATTTTCCCACAGCAATGCTGTACAAAAGTTCCAAGGGAGCCAGTAAATAACCTGCAGTTGTCAATCTTATTAGCAGGGCTGGTTTCCTGACTGCTACATTTAATGAAGTCTGCCACTGAAAAATGTGCACAAATAAATCAAGAACCACAAGGTTCCATATCTGATTGCAGCAGCCCTATTCAACTTCCATTATGTTAAAAAAAATTACAGTAGTTACAGGTAGATGGTGAGCTCTGAACTGAAGTATTCAGTCATTGTGCTTAAATACTAGGGAAATGGTAACAGAAAAAAACATCTGTGTGCTGGTAAAATTACTATCCACTTCATAACAAAAGCCAGTTTGATCCCTCAATATTATTACTATAAGCTGGGGCTGGTTATTAAAAAGATGCCAGAAAGAAACTGGCACCAGCATGTTGTTGATGTTGTTATCAGGCTTCCACCAGGCTTGAATGTGTTACAATAGAAGGGCCAGATTTGGCCATTCTTAGTTACTTGACCCAAAGGAATAAGATTTCTATAGCTTGGTGGTTAGGCCACTTATACAATATTGGCAGGGAGAGATGTCAAATAAATAAATATTCAATTCCTTTGGTTTCCCTATTGAATTCCTCAGTCATTGAGCTACTTGCTTTTCTGACATGGCTCTCTGTCTTGCAGAACAATCTTGAAAATCACCTTCCACATCAGGAAGATAACTTTGGAAATCTCAGTTATTCGTGGGATGAGAGAATGTAGCTCCATGTACCTCTACTCCAAGTTTGAGTCTCTGCTCCAAGTTTCTGAGTCCGTCCATCTAGTCAGTTCTGTCTGGACTCTGTTTCTTTGCTCTGTGTCAAGGCCATGTTTATGACATCTTCTTTTGCAGTTTGATTTCAGTTTTCATTACAAAAATGTAGTACCTCAAACAACGAGTGACCGGTGTTTAAAGATTCTTCAATATCTTTCTAGAAGAGAACAAACAAAGATGGTCAAATTGAGCTTCTTAGGTTTATCAGAGAGAGCTTTTTTCCATGCAGTTGTAAAGACTAGTAAGGCTGATTGTGCAGTCATGAGAGACTGCTAGTCAGAAATTCTTTGGAATGCGTACTGAGGAATAGCCTTCGGCTTCACAAAAAGCCCTCTCTGCCATGGTTTAGGGAAGAAATTGTTCTTCTTCATTCTCCCCTAAAAGACTTCTCTAGGTCGTGAGGGTAATTTGCTGCTGGTCTACATCCCATGCTGGTTTCTACATACTAGCTGGTGATTTGGTGGGAACAGAGCCTTCCTGACCCACTCCCTGTCCATTCATCCCACAGAAAGAAATACAATGAGTAGACAAAGGAAGGGTGAGCACTAGCTTAGCATTTGGGGAAGAATGTCTTCAAGTCCCTAGTTTACTACAGATTTTTTGCATGTGACTTTGGACAGGTCACTTGGCTTCCTTGTGCCTCAGCTCCCTGTCTGTAAAATGGAGAATACCAGAATTTCCCAACCTTCCAGGGATTAATAGACTAAAGACTGCAAGAAGTTCAGGTACTGTAATAACATGTCTGCTCTTCAGAATGAAGGTGGGATTCTAGCACATGCCAATATACATGTGATATAGCTCTTAAAGTGCTATAGAAGTGCATGTATACTTCCCTTGGTCATGCTAGAGGGTGCCATCATGACAAAATTTCCCACTTATTCTCTGTTCATACCAAATGCTGAAAAAATGTAATATATCTGCTGTTTGGAATACACTCGCCTCCCCCACCTTCCCTTGGAGTTTAAATGAGTTTGTTGGCATGTCCAGTATTCCTGTAACAGCAGAAGTTACAGAATGTAACACAGAATGTAACTTCTGCAGAGCAGAAGTCAGTGGCGGGGAAATTCTAGTGGCAAGGCCCTGTAGATAGATAGACCCTTGTAGTCCTAGACAGATGAAGTCCCAAAGGAACCTGAACATAGGTGAGGATTTGATGAACCTCTTTCCAATATTTCCAGCAAATGTTGGCTTAACCTAGTGTCAAAATTGCTGCTGACTAGTGTTTGAGTCTAGTGACTGTGGTTTTTTCAGTTGTTGCTACTGCCTGATTATAACTCCCCTGAACAATCTTGTTCCTCCTTTATCACATTTTTACTGCATCTCTCCTGCCTGTTGGCCATCTGATAATGTCTCTTATATCCTGTTTTTGTTTACATATGGAGTTTTACAGAAGCATTTGTTCCATCGCTTGCTTAGCTCTGCTGTGTCTGCTTCACTGTGTCTTGCTACCAAGAAGGAAGGTAGTGTGATACCTGAAAGCTTGTCTATGTCATCTCAACCATGCAGTTGATCCAATAGAAAATATCATCCTTGAGAATTCTTACCTCTAACCTCAGGAGTCATTTGAAACACTCAGTGTGTAGATTAACTAGTGTGTTACAATAGCTTGACTGGTGCAGTTCCTGATCACTTTCTTCTTCCTCTGGCAGACTACTGATGATGTTCTAACTTTCAGCTCAACTAAACTAGCTACGTAAATGCAACAAGCCATTTTACCATAATGTTGGGAGAAGGGAGGGAGCAGGGATCTTTTGTTATATGTTTGTATTGCAGTAGCCCTTAGGAGCCCTTCTGATCCTCTCCTCTCCTCTCCTCTCCTCTCCTCTCCTCTCCTCTCCTCTCCTTCAGTGTAATAGTTTAGAAACAATACCACATGTTAGTGGAATTATGCTGGAATCAAATTGTGTCAATGAGAATCTCTGGGGCCAGCATATCTTTAAAGCATCCAGGCCTAAGTGCGTCATGGCAAATAGGTGTAGTATCTGATTTTTACATACAAGATTTGACCAGTGAAAACTGGTTTTATTTGGTACCAGGGGTTTTGGAATGGTCTGGACCAGTGATAACATAAAAACTTAGAGAGTCTATTCTGAATTAAGCTGATAGAGGTTACATTCCCTAACACAGCTCAATTGCCACCAGATGGAGCTAAAACCCAGTTTTCAGATTTTAAACAGCTGTGTGGCTCTGATATCACTAAGGGAGAGGAGAGTGTTTCAGAGGAATTACCATAAAACCAAACTTTGTATTTTCCCATTCTTTTTGTTTCAGGGTGTGTAAAATGACTAGAAAAAATGTTCCAAGAGAGAAGAACTATTCTTATCCCCTTGGACAGTAGGGCATTTGTTTCTAAACAATGGATATAAAGGGGGAAACCCTGAAGATCTTAGAAACCTCAAGACTATCTGAGCTGTCAGGAGGAAAAGAAATCATAGATTCATAGATCAGGAGCAGGTTACTTAGGTCAGTGGTGTTCAAGCTCTGGCTGGTAGACCAGATTTGGCCCATGAAGCCAGGTCATCTAGCCCATGTATCTCCCTCTGGGGGTGTGATGACATCGGTAATTGCAGGTGTCCTGCAAGTGTCCAGACTCATGGGGAGACCAGAGGGCCAGATGACATGACCCTGAATGCTAGGTTGCAGTAGTGTGTGGGGGGGGTCATGCCATGGCCTGGTCTGGCATGCACAGCTGGGACAGCATGCCAGATTGCACCTGGATAAGGGCCACAGACTGACCCAACACCTCTCATCTAGCCAGCAAAAATGAGTACGCAGTTCAGCACCACTGAGTAAAGTCACAGGCCAGTAGCATAGGCTGCGAGCAAAAACTATCTCAAAATTTGTTCTCTTCTCTGTCCTCCACCATGCATTCTAGTTACTTCAGACTCGCTTGGTTAACTACATCTCTGAATGTTTGTGACTCCTTACTACCTCCACCCCTGAGGCACTTACTGCTGCTTTTGCCTGTCTTGCATCCTTTTTCTGTTGGGCTAAGGAAGCACCTCAACCTTATTTTCTTCTGGCATGTTCTCAGATAAAGGAGTGTAGACTGCTCTGGCAGAATCTTGTTCACATGTTGGGCCTCTTGCGTGACTGCTGCTGTTTTCCTTGGCTCATGATAAGCAGAGATTGGGACCTCCTGGATTGCTTCATAGAACTTCTGGAGTTCTGTGACAAGGAGGGGCCAGAAGAGAATCACTTATCTAGAATAGGGAA
>NW_005841967.1:1720563-1755215 GCF_000455745.1 Alligator sinensis | reverse complement strand
GGGAAAGATGAGGTGTTGGAAGACTGTGCAGGAGAGGGATGAATATGGGGCAAACAGCAGTCCTTGTGTGGAACAAGGAACCTGGATATGCCCTAAAGTCAGCATCAGAAAGGGTCACAGAATGTGAATTTTGCTTAGGTTCAAATTTTAAAACCCCTCCTTAAAGTCTGGAGTGTTTGGATTTGACTTTCCAGTTAACCTGGTGTAGACCAATCCTGATCACAACACATTTAGACCTAGGTCTGCACATCAAATACTGTCGTGCGCAGGGTGGGGCTGTGGCTTAGGCCCATCCTGATGGCTCACAAGCATCATCAGTCTAGAAGGAGGTAACGAAAACCTGCGGTGAATTCCACAAGATTTTGGAATTGATGGTGTTTGATTTGCTCTCTTTTAGGTATGGGCAGTGAAGCTGAGTCAGACTTGCTCTTCTTTCCTATAGCCACACGAGGGAGGGGTTGCACTATTTTTAAAAATATTATTTCTTTTTTCCCCCAAGGACAAACGTTGTGCACACACTAAAGAAAAAGTCTACTGTCAGCAGTCCAGCTAAATATGCTGTCAACATTTTGGAAGGGCAAAATGACAAGAATTTTACTGCCTTAGGAAAGGCACCACATTGCATTATGGTCAGTTTCAGTTTGAAATCTGGCCTTACATAATCAGAGAGAGTTGGTCCAAAATAAAACAAATTACTTGTTAAGAACTGTAAATATAGAGGTATTTTTTTTACACTGAAATGGATGGAATCCCTCTACATACCAGCATCCTATAGTTCCCAGACATGCCTGATAGGGCTGTGCAAAACAGTACCATCTCATTTTGACTTCCGTTTTACTGGCACAGTGTTTCATTTTCAGTTTTATTTAATTTCAAAAGCACTGTTCTGTTTCGTTTAGTTGAAACTGTTTCACTGTTTCGATGTTTCACCCATAGGTTATAATGGGGAAGCACAAAACTGCCTATTACTTTGTCATTTTTTGGTAGATTTGAATGAAAACAGCATGGATAATATCCCCTTCTGAGGGCCTGAAGCCTGCTGAGTTTCAATGAGATAGGTGTAGGGGTTTCTGGGAAACTGCACCTCAAAGTCTTGAAAGCAAAACTTGTGTCACTTGTAAGTGTGAAGGCACAGCAGGGTGAAAACTGCAGACATGGTAGCCCCTGCTGAGGCTATGAAGACTTCCAGGTTTCAGAGAGATAGGTGCAGGGGTTTCTGGGTAATTGCACCTCAAGCTGGTGACAAGCAAAAATCATGACATGTGTGACTGTGTGTGTGTGTTAAGGCGCATCCTCACTGGCGCTGGGGCCTCTACATGACACAGTAGTTTGCCCAGTGAGGTCTCCTCCTCCCCTACAGCCTCAGTCTAGTCCACCACTTTAAGTGACAACAAGTAATAACTTAGTAAGTGGCACCAGCAGCATATCAGGCAGCCAAACAGTCAAAGTCAAGAGCTGCCAGGGAAAGGCAGGTCTCTCTGCTAGCTGCCCCACTGACAGATTGGAGCAGGGGGCTGAGACCCACCCCACACCTGCAGCTCTTTCCAAGCCCCATGCCTTGATCACCTGATCTGGGCATGGGGCTGGGACCTGCCCCTGAACAGGACAGACAGTTCCCAGCTTGTGATTGTAGGGTGGAAGCTGGAGACCCTGTTCCCCACTCAGCTCCATGGGTGTGGAGCTGGGTGGGAAACAGACTGGAGAGCTGTTGCAGACCTGTCACAGAGCTGGTGCTGGGAGATAAGGGTCTCTTAGCCCCCCACTCCCTGATCACAATCTCAGAGTAGGGGACTTGGAGCTCCCTGCTTCTGGAGTAGGGTGGGCATAGTCCCTGCCTGGGCTCTAGTGATGCAGCCCCCCCAGCAGCAGCCAGCTCCCAGGGGCAGGGAGCAATTGCCTATCCCCTTGTGGCTGGCTGACTGGGAGCAGAATTGTTCCTGGTCAGACATCTACACAAGTACTATTGTGCAGTTAGTAATGACAAGTAAATTTGCAACTAGCATTTTCAGGGAGCAAATTTACTGGCGGTTAGCAAGGTTTGCTGTGCAGTAAGCACGTGCATGTGTAGATGTAGACACTTCCTGTGCAGTAAACTACACTATTTCTCAGTAAAGTGTCTCATGTAGATGCACCCACTGAAAGCAAAATTAAGCCAGTGGGAAAACTGGATGCATCCTGTTGTGCCAGTAGACTTCAAAGCAATGACTACAAAGTTCATAGTTTATGAGTCTGATTCTCAGTCAATGACATAGATCTGGGATAACAGAGTGGAACGTTAGGCCTATTCCAGATAATTACCTATGGATTTTGTGGGCATAGCTGAGAAAGAGACTACTGAATATAGCCAAAGTGAACGTGTTTCAAATGTGACTTTATGCTTCCATGCAGAAAGAAAGTGTGTGTGCATTAAATGCCTGATTTCCCCTTGCTCAATTTATTATTTGTGTGAACTTTTGAAAGTCTGTACCTAGCTCTGAGGGAACAGAAAGATGAAACTTTGTGTTCCTCAGCTTTTTGTCACAGCTTCCTTCAGTGACTATATGAGACAGCACTGCCAACCCTTACTGGGTCAACATGACTAACGTCTAGTTGTTAAATATATCCAGGCTATTAAGATGAGGAAATATGGATAGGGTACTTTTCAGCTGGTCACTTGTGTTTCTCCTGGGAGTTTTGACAGCAAGGACTTGTATGCTGGTTGTTCCATAGAAATAGGATTTTTTTTTTAAAAACCCAAATCATATTTTTTTCAAGAATGAGGAACATTTTATGTGATGATTTTTCATTAAAAGTGTCCCTTTTGTGACCATCCCGACCTAGTCAGGTAACAAAGCCTGGGAACAATCCAAAGGGAAAGGACCGTGTTTACAATGATTAAACTGATGTGGTTGTTACCATTGCCCATCTGGAATTTCATTATCTTATCACAAAAATATGAGGATCTGGGCAGTTTTTTTCCAATGCATTTGTCATGCAGTTCTTTCTTTTGCTAAGAACCAGGAAATGTTTTGTGATACATTGGAAGAACAAGGTTAAAATAGCCTGTATTTGGCAGCGAGGGAATGATATGCGGGTGTCTTAGTTTACTTACAGGTTATCTGAGAAATACCAGTCCTCTGAACCCTGGCACTGCTGTTTGACATGCTGTTACATGACTGGCACACAAACATGCATAGCCACTCTGAAACGATGACAGTAAAGCAAAAAACAAACCAAAATATCTCTCAGTTAAGTGCATTTCTCTCTGGAAAGCAGGCAAATCCTACTGCATGTCCCCCCTTCAAGGGATTGTGGCAAATAGCATGGTGTCCTGAAAAAGAATGAGGATGGCATCAGAAATATGTGAAAAGCAAACCAGCCTCTCCTGTTGTAGGCACATATGTGATAGCCTTTTTGTCCTCAGGAAACAGCTGAGTAGAAGATAAATCAACAATATATACTATATTCTAAGGCAGTGGTTCCCAATATTTGTTGCTGACAACCATGCTTCCAGGCTCGCAATTCCACTTCTGGTGTGAGCACAACCACTCTACCTGAATTTCTGAAAAACTCATGGATCCATTCATTAAGATGACATTGTGAACCCTATTTGTGGAGAAGTTGTGGAATCTCCATCCTTGGAGGTGTTCAAAGCCCAGCTAGACAAAGCCTTGGCTGGAATAATCTAGTTGGGCCTAGTCGCTTTGAGCAGGGGGTTGGACTAGATGACCTACCTTCCAACCCTAATTTTCTATGATTCTATGATTTGGGAATCTGGTGTTCCAGGGAATGGGGAGAAGGGATGCCTCTTGGTGGTATGTGACATTAGTGATGTGTAACAGGAAGATGATGCAGAGTTACTCCAACTATTTTTGTTGTTCCTGGGGAATTCTATATATAAAAGTGCCCTGGTGTGCAGTGGTATGGAATACCAGAAGCTCTTTTTTAATATCAGTTAATTGCAAAAATCAGACCTGTTCAATACAAAAGGTCACAATGCAGCATTTAGCTAGTGGTCCACAAAGAAGAAGATGCATAGCTTATTACAAGAAGGCTGACATCTTCCCAAGATCCCCAAAGCAGAGGGGAAAGCTGATCTCAGTGACCATATATTGCCTTCAGATTGGTGAGTACTGGGTTCAATTTCATGCTTCATTGCAGGCTACATGTATGATGTTGGACAGGTCAGTTTTTTGTGTGCCTCAATTTCTCTTCTGTGCAAGGGGGCTAGTAGCAGTTCCCCACCTCTCCACGGTTTTCAAGTCAAGTCACTCCTGAGGCTGCTGCAACCATTGGGGCACCTTAGATGCTGTGCGTGATTGGTGATTCTTTGGGCAAAGTGACGTGGTGGCACACATCTCTCCAGGTATGGATGACTGTTAGCTCACAGGGAGCTCATCCTCCCTTTGACAGGTCTTGTTTTTAGTTCTGCTGGGTGTCCACACATCCTCCTCACCCAGGCTAGCCCAGGTTGGGGTGCCGGTTTAGTCATCAGCAACCTAACCATGGAACAGGCTGTACTGGTTAACATGGTACCCCAAACCAGGCTATAGGGGGAATAAAAACAATTAAATGTGAGGTCCTCAGATACTATGATAATCAAGACTGTATAAGTACTTCAGATAGTTTAGCATAAGACTAATAGGAGATTTTGCACAGGGATAAATTGTAGCCTATTGAGAACATTTTGCATGGAAAAATTCCTGTAGGACAAAGAAGCCCATGTAAGGTTGGCCTGCTCCCTGAACCCCTTAACTGATCAAGGTCTTTGCTCTCTGGCACCCTGGTGTTGCTTCATATGTGGAAATCAATCTCCTAATGGTGGATACAGCCAAAGAAATCACAAAGGATCCCTTGACTAGTGAGAACTGTCCATATGACCTCACTGTCACCTGTTATGGACAAGTAGAAGCACAGCATATAGGAGGAGAAGGGGGTATGGTCAAAATATTCCTTTGAGGCTTCCGTTAAAGTTTCCACTGTTGAGACCAGTGGAAGTCTGCACAGGGTGGACAACCTGAGTGACTGGCCCAGTGCCCAGCATCCCCAGGATTAGGGAAAAAAAACACAGGTGGTTTAATGCATCAAGTGTTTTTCAATGTAACATCAACCTTATCTTTTCAGATCCACTGCACATCCTTGGTCGTACATGGATCTGTGAGTTGTTTCATGTCCTTCAGAACCATGTCTCTCATTATTTAGTATATTTTCTTTTTTTTACTAATTTAAGGTAATGTCCATCAAAACTAATTTGTTAGAATAAAACATCACCAGTAGAAGACTTATTTAGATTGCCAGACAAAATTGACAGAAATAGGATTATTAATGTTAACCAGCCTTAAAATTCTTATTGTTTTATTGGGCTAATTCTGTTAAGTTAAATCTCTTGAGGCTTGTGAAGCATTGTATTTATGAGATCACTTTCCTATTCTGCCTACAAAGAGAAACTAAAAATTAACTGGAAGTGCTTCATCTAATTTTTAACTGCTCTTGGAGCTTTGTACATGGCTGTATTAAAAATGGAAGCAACTTACAATATAATTAAATGAAACATGGAATGTAATTTATGCTAATGAGAGATATTAAAATAATATTTAAAGCCTAAACATCAAGAAGTTGGCTATAATTTAATTTTATCTTGTAACACTACTTACACCTTCAGGGAATATCTTTATAAGCATTCCTAATATAATGTACTTGTTCTCTTTTAAAACCTGTAAATTAACTTCAAAACTTGTTCTGAGACTTTTGAGTGCAAACAATTCGTTTTAATCACATTAACAAAAGTAGCAACACCAGAACAATAATCATTGCTGAGTTAGTTCTGGATGGTGCTGCAATCACTATTGAAGACATTTGTGCCTTCGTTTTAAAGAATAAAGAAAAAACAAAAGCATGTAACTTCCTTTTTTCCTTTCTGTATGTATTTATGTTCAACTCAGGGCAAGAATTTTATAGTATTCATAAAGAAAAATAGACATAACAAAAATGGCATGAATTCATGAAAGCATGAGTTTATATATAGGCATCCTATATAAAGAACATGAAGATCCTGTACTCTAGATTAGAACAAACTTATTTGTCTGCTCATACCCATTTCCACTGTCCCCATGCACTTAGTTGTCTTGCTTCTTTGTATATGAATCAGAAGTATTGTACCATGATTTCTGTTCAAATTGTGTTTGCCTGATGCATAAAACATGACACAGAACAGCAAGATTTTTCCACCATCTGAATTACGTCACAAATCACCCAGGCTTTGTTCTCATGGTTATCATTATTTCATCAGAATCCCCCCAATGTTTGTATAGCCTAATACAGTATATTGCACTTACTGTACCTGTATAGTATATTGTCTGTATACTGTATGCACATAAATATGTATATTCACCCATGTATGTATGTATAGTATGTTTATACATCTATGTATATGTATGTGTGTTTGTTCATAGTCTTTCACTAGAAATGTGTGGCTATTCATATACATTATGTGTATGCCAATTTCAAGGAAGTATGAATGCCAGCACCCCCTTTTGATAACCTACTTTTACCCTCATTTTGTCTTGTTGAATTATGAAAATAAAAATGTCATGTATTTTAAATGAAAACTTCAGAAATGACTATTTTTCTACTCCAAACTTACTTTTCTTTTCTTACTCTTCTTTTCTTTAGTTTATGGAACTTAAGGTTGCATTGATGACTGTTTCATGTTTTCTGTGGTTGTCCATGATTGAAATATGTTTGACCCATTCTGCATTTTGTCGTTTCATCTTTTATTGGTCAAGAGTTTCCGCTCAGACAGTTGAGCGTTGATCCTAGAAGCACTAACTTTTAATCAAGGGGGGAGTTGCGCTGGTATCAAAGGATGGTTTGTGTATCAAGTCTCTCATGTGTTTGTTAGATTCAGCCCCTTGATCAGCCTAGGGTTTTATTAAGTGACAAGAGGTGTTATTTTTAGTAATATTTTCTATTCTTTATTGAAAGAAAACCATTCCATACAGCTGAGCTAAAGGAACAGGTGAAAATGCTAGACTTTTATATAAAGAACACATTTTTAAAAACTTCTATAGGTTCCTGAGCAATAGGCAGATGTTCAAATAGTGTTAGAGACATTAGAGTATAATAATGTGTTATAAGCCATAGATTCAAGCAATCTGTTGAATGCTACTCTATAACAAATGATTAAACATTTATTGCAGAAGTTATTGATGTATTTATCTCTTTATAAATGTACCCTTAAAATATAAAGTTTGAACTAGGAATCTGCAGGCGTGTCTACACAAGACGATAATTGTGCAGTAACCTAATAACAGTGCGCAGTAGTATTAATAACACTGCTGAGGAAAAACTGTGCTAATAAGCTACTGCGCAGTAGTATTAGGCTACTGCACAGTAAGCATCACTTAAAACCCGTGTGCTGTCGCTACTGCACAGCAGTGCAAGTTACTACACATTGATTTAGTATTTGGTTACCCAAGTATAAACTTAATGCACAGTAATGATGGCACATTAATGAATGTGTAGATGCACCCTGTATGTAGGTTCAGCAATCTGGCCTTGATTCAGTCACATGGAGGCTAAACTTGAATGTTGTAAGTAGCTCTATAAAAGCAGATGGTGCCACTGGCATGCTTTGAGTTGAGGATATTTGTTTACTGGCTTGGGGTCTTTGGGAACCTCTACTGTTTTACCATGTTTATCACTTTACCATATTGATGTATGTTAGTTTTATTATTTATCTTTAGGAATTTTGCCTGGCAGGAATGATCATAGTGCCTAATAACTTATTGCAGCATAGTGATATTAACTACTTAGGAAGCTGTTAGAAGGCAAATCTTTACACAGGAAACACTAAGGTTTTTTAATCTTGTTTGACTGAAAGTGGCACAGGCTCTATAGTAAGATGCTTTCACCCAAATAAAATCACATAATAGAATATTTTCATTTTTTAAAGTCATAGGGTTAAATCCTGATCCCACTCAAGTCAGTGGCAAAAGTTCTATTTACCCATAGGCTCTAACCAAGGACTCCCAGGAGACAGTCCACGAATACTTTTCTTAGCAAAATGTATAATAACATGGAAAGGACACATCCCATTAATTGTGTTTGGTTTTTATGGGCAGGGGTATGCTTTTAATTACTTTCAGGTTGTTGGGAGTTGATTTGAATGGGTTTTGGATCATGCCTAAGATGCCTATATCCTTTTTTGCCCTCTGAGAAAGAAAAGTATTTGGTGAACAGGGCTTATAATCATAACTTCATAATGCACAATAGATCCAAATTGAAAAGACCATTAAAAACAATGCCTGTGACTAAGTTTTGTAATTAATAGGCTATATTTTATTTGATGTCATTAAGTCTTAGTTTCTACAAAAAACTTCTGAAGATAGACTTAGATGGTCTGAGAGAAATCTCATCTCCTTACTCCATAGATATTTATTCACTTCTAGTAAAACGTACCCTCAAAGTGTCAATATGTGGTTCAGATTTTTATTAGTAGCACATGGTATTTCACCATATGTTTTTTTAATGAAACACGCATGACTGAATTCTGTGGCCCATTATTTTGAACCTTAAATGCACGCATGTTGAAACTAAGGTGCATTTATGGACTAAGCAGGGTTATGTCTTATCAGTACTTGTATGGGAATCTTCCAAGGTAAATCCAAGTGTCTGTGGTGATAGTTTAAATTCAATATGTAGCCATCTTCCCAATGAATTAATGCAGAAGCTGTGGCATTTTATCAAGGTATGAATTAGAAATGAAGGGCTGTTGACCATATTTATGTGCATATGTTATCTTATTAAGGTTGTTATCTTACTGACGAAATTCTTTATAACTTCTCATGAGCAGGCCTTTACAAGTGAAGGCACTTTCTCCAAGAGCTTAATGTTCTAATTTTATCATTTTTATCTCCAATCTTTAAAAGATTCATTTTTGACAAGGGAGAAGCTTCATTGGCCTTATACTGACATTCAGTTTCTCCTGGGAGGGTCACTGTTCTTGACGAAAACATGAATGTATAGATGTTCAGGCTTTTTCTCCCGGAGCAAAAAATGGCTGATCCAGGAGAAAAATAAACTAGGAGCAATGAGGGTTAAATAGCTCCCCAGAGAGTTTCTCCTGGGAGATCAAATGTTACTGTTATGTCTGAGGCACATGCCATTTGGGTCCATTAGCTGAGGGAACTTTATATACCATAAAGATTTGAAGAGAAAAGGTAAGCTTTTACTGTAAATCTGTAGCATTGGCCTTTTCTGAGCTGAAACTTTAATAAAGGTTACCTAAATCCATATCTACAGAATAAATCATACATGATTATTGTGCATCATTTTAATAAAAACAAGTGCTAAAGAAGCAGCATTATAAGTATGAATTAATCCCTATTAATCAGTCTTTATCAGCAGCATGCTTGAGTATGACAGGCCAGCATCATAAATCTGGTACTTGAGGGAGAGGAATCAGAACGAACTTTGTTACAAAGAAATGAATGAAAGTTTTGCCATGGACATGAAAAGGAATGCAACGGGGGGTGTTGTGTTCTAACAAGTGTTTTTATGAGTAGGAGTGGATTTACCTCTACCAAAATGTAAGCCCACCCCCACCCCCCACCCCTCACTACCACCACATTTAAAACATTGGGAGCCTTTCTGGAAAAAACTGTTCCCTCTGTGTCAGAGTTCTGTAACTTTCATCTGCTACCAGATTTGTCCTTTTTCTGCATTCACATTGTAGTATGACCTGAAATACCATGCCCTTAGTCCTTCTGCCACTGGTTTGATCTTTTCCCAATTGGAAGCAATGCCACAGTTTCCATTGGCTAACTTCAGTGCAGCAGGATTGGATTTGTGCCCCACATTGACTGCCTCTGTGTGACTGGCAGCAATCAGCTAGAATATGTGTCATGTTGCCTTCTTGCATAATGATTCATTGCTATGTTAGACCCTTCTCTAAATACAGAGAGAGTGAATCCTTAGAAGGTAAGGAATCTGCTTTCAGTAATTCTTCCTTATACATTCAATCTATTAATTTGAAACAGAAAATGTGCATGAGTGAGGCTTGCTCATGTAAGCAAAAACAGAAGGATCAGGTGCTTGCTTTCCTTCACTACCATGAAACAGATTAATCAAATTTGGGAAAAAAAAAGTGTGCTTGCTTTATACTGTGCTTCTGTTCTTCCAGCAGCTGAAATTTTGTGGTGGTTTTGCTTCTAAGTGCTTCATGGTCATGAAAAGCTTTTTAGCTTTGGCAGAGACTGTCCATATCATTTAAATTTAACCTACTCGGACTAGGTTGCCCTCATCCACTGCCTGTGGTTATCCTAACACAGTATTTAACTTCCTTTGCCTTTACAGTGACCATGAAGATGTATCAGGGTAGGTGGGTTGAGTTATATGCTTGTTTCTTGATTCTACAGAAAAGGCCTAAATTAAGCTTTGATTTCCATGAATGCCCTCAGTGTTTCTCTGCCACATGAATGAGATGGATTTGAGATAATGTTACACAATTACCTTAATAGTTGCTACTCTACTGAGTCTTACAAATATGCCATTTATACAGACTATGTTGGTGGGTCAAGTAGAAATTTTCAAGCCAATTATTGATATGAAAAATTAGCTTTGATAAGGAAAATGCATGCTTATAAAAATATTAATGAGACCAGGTCAAGAAGATTAGTTTAGCTGTTAATATAAAATGAAATGCAGAAATGTTAATTTATCATTCCTTTTTTTATTGAGGGCTTTTGAAATGGTCTTAGGGGAACTAGTTAGACTGACTCCAGAGACTTGGGAGGTACTGCTATATGGGCCACATCAGTTCAGTGTGTAGTATTTGTGATATTTGGTAATTTGCAACAATGAATTACTGAAATGGATGACTGGAATCAACTATACCAAATGGTTTACTAATCATTTATTAATTTAATTTAGCGATAAGGAATAATTGAATATGACAATTAATCTGCAGGAATTCCTGGAGTTCCAAGGATTTCTTGTTTCTTCTTGTTCTTAAATGCTGAGTACGTAAGACATAAGGCTTTCTATATTTGGTAAGACCTGTCATGTATGTTGATATCATGCATAAAAAGGTTCCTTCTTGTATTACAAAAAGCATGTTCATCCAAAAACAACACAGGATTTGCATCAAATGTGCCAGCACTTGTTACAGGGATTTTGTTTGCTTTTTATGGTAGCAGTGTGTTTTACATTAAAAGCCTATCTTAAGACGTTTAGGAACATATGATTTACTATAACAGACCAGAACAGGTCCATCTAATTCCTGCTTCTAGCAGTGACCAGAACCTTATATTTCAAAGGAAGACAAGTAAAGGTGGTGCCATGTGTTCAGCTTGCTAAGTGCAATGAAAATGCAAGTAGATGAATGGTCAAGAAGTTAAGCACTTTGTAAGTGCCTATTTGCAAATTTGTGTTGTTTCAGTCGAGGACTACCTCCTAACATGTACTAACTTCAAAAGGTCACTACATTCCAATGATTTGATCTTATTCAAGAGCGATTAAGGGAGGCTACCAACAGGCCTCAGAGTGAGCTTCAATGCAGATAGTTCCTTCTCAACTTGACTAAGCCCCTGTAAGACATCTCTAGCCTTAGGGCAAATTGTGTGGCTCCTTTTCCTCCCCAACACCATGCCCCAAGCCTCACTGATGTTATTGTAATGTTGTTTTCTCCTGTTGGGCCTTCAGCCTCCTCGACCTCTGCCCCTTTACTCTTGCTAGACCTTTTTTAGCCTAGACCCATGGCATCAGACTTGGCTTTTAGGCACTAGCTTCCAACTACCGCCTTCAGTCTCCAGGCCCCTAGCCTCTGTCTGCCAGGCTCCTGACCCACTATGGTTGTGCTCCTCTAGTGGTGAGACCTTGGTCCCTATTTTCTTCAGTCTCTGGGTCACTAGCCTCTGTCTATCAGGACCTTGACCCACTATGGCTGGGCTCCTCTGGTGGTGAGCCCTTGGTCCCTATCTCCTTCAGTCTCCAGGTCACTGGCCTCTGCCTGTCAAGCCCTTGACCCACTATGGTTGTGTTCCTCTGGTGCCAGGACCACGGCCCCTATCTCACTGTGCCCCTCCCAGGCACTGGGCCTCTGGCCCCTGACTCACCATGCCCCTCTTGAGCACCGGGCCCCTGTCCCCGATCTGCTCTGCAGGCTTGCACTGCCTTACAACCAAGAGTTCTTCCTTGCATGGTGGCTGGGGAGAGATTACCTGACCAGTGCAGGCTCTGGGCTTATATAGCTCCAGCCTGAGCCTTCTTCCGGTCAGGTGAGGCTCCTATTAGCTCTCCTCTGCCACCTGCAAGCAGTCTCTCAGGCTGCTTGCTCCCATAAAGGAGCAGGCACATCCCAGTGCCCTGCTATGGTGTGATCAGGCCTTTCCTTTTCCCTTCTCTTGTCCTTGTTGTGACAAGATATTTAGCAGAATTCACAGATTCATTGGAATCTGACAGGGCCGTGCCATGAATTCTTCTGCTATGGCCTCAAACTTGTGACCTCTGGGCTTAGTGCGCTAGTGCCCACACTACCCCAGTCCCCAACAAGACCCTAGGACAGCAGAACATATAACTAGTTGTGCAAGGCAATATGTGTCAGGAGTTGTGTTAGGATCAAAATGAGTTATGAAGTGTAATTTCTTGTAAATTTCCTCTGTAAATTAAAATACAGGTTCTTAATAAACAAATAGCCACTGTTCTAGCACCTACGTGACCTACGCTTCTTTTCCCTAGCAGAAGCCACAAAGGTTAACGAGTAAATTTTTAAATCAGATACGTGCCAGCAACATGAGAAATACCGTTATATAAACAAAACCAGAAAATATTGTCTTATACCCCCTAGGAAACAGAGACTCCAAAGGAGAAAACATTGAGGCAAGGATAGTAAATGCTCTTTTTACACTTCCAGTGCACTATTATTCATATGTTGATCAGCAATATACTACAATAACATTCTCTAGAAATAGGTTTAATACAATCTCTTAGTTTTGTTTGATTGTATTTAACAAGGAATATCTCTTTTCAGCTATTGTGCCCCCACTTCCCTCTATATTTGAACTGCCAAACTCAAGGAGACATTGAGAGGTTACTCAATGTGTTAATTTAAAAGGAGCATTGGGACCAATGTATTTGAAAGGGAATATTGGATCCTACAGCTTTTCTTCTGGTTGTGCTTAATGCATCCTTTATGCTTGTGAATACTATGTAAGTATATGAATGTAAGACAATGCTACTGTAAGCTTTGTTATATTCAGGGGCTCACTCAGGACACTTTCTAGAGATGATCAATTAGTCTTCAGAATGTCTACAGTTACTGTGATATCAGCTGTTCATGAATTTTTCCTACTTACGTTGTGTGCTCAGTGCATTCCTGAATGTATTCTTAATACGGAATTACTTTTTATTAATAAGTAATTTGCTTTTAAACATAACAATGAAATAACTAATCAGCAAATTCATAGCTATTTTGATAACTATGTACTCCCACCCAAATTATACTCTAATTGATGCTGGTCTAAATCCAAAGTAACTCAAAGTCAAGAGAACTACTCCAGATTAACCCTGCTTAATGAGAGTAGACTGTAACCTTAACTCTTCTTGGTTTACAATTCCTAGAAGTAATAGAACCCAGGCACAGTGCAATGATTTTCGAAGTTTTATGAACCAAAATCTGTACAACAGCATAGATGTTAAACACGATCTTGGCATTATTATTTAAGTAAAACCCTGGCTCTAGTCATGTCAATGCCCAAAGTCCTCTTGCTTTTAACTGTATACAGATTTCCCCCTGCATCTTTTTGAAAGATGATTCCTACATATATACTGCAACAGATGGGTTCCCCTTGTAAATGTATGGTGGTAGGATCACCAGGAATGGGAGGAAATAGAAGGTGAAGCCACTACTGTTACTTAGCAAGTTAGCTATATTGCAGTGCAAGTCATATGTCATGCACCAGTGGCATGTGAGTAATGTGATTCCCTGCCTTCCTGAATGCAAATACATCAGTTCACCGCATTTCTGGAAAATAGTTGCATCAGAACAAGTGCCACCATGAGTGTCAATGGGAAGGAGTCTGTGGATATTTGTGTGTCAGAACAGGCAAATGAGAGGGACCAGTACTGATTTTGGTATCCCTTTCCCATAGAGGATGGTAAGTGGCTTTCAAAAACCTTTCTTTTTCACTTATTAGCCTGATGGAAATGACTAGCATGTTTGGCCTATTGAAAACATTGGGAGAACTGTATATAGAGCATATATATGTTGGTTTGTTTTCAGGTACAGGAGCCATTTCTAATCATTTCAAAAAATGTTATGTTTTTTACTTTGAGCCATTGTAAGGTCACTTTCTATATCTTTACATCAATTTTTTTACTGTCATTTCTGTGATAGTGTATGGTAATCATAAAGAAAGGGGCATTTGTACATAACATTCATGATCATATAAGCATTATTTGGTTTTCCCCATACGTCCCGTAAATGACGAGTCAGCCCCCCTGCCTATCCAATAGAAGTGGAAAGAAAAGCACAAGGATCAGCAGAGGACAACCTCCTCCTCAACCCAATACCCTGTACAATTACAGCAAAGTAAGTGTGAATGTACGATAATGGGAAAAAATATGGAAACACATGCAGAAACATGAGCATTCCTGTTAACTAAAGCTTCAAGTGCCATTTTAATAACCCAACCCTATTAAAAACAGGCAGACAATTCACCAGAATAGGTATCTATACCAATGAAAACAATGGAGTGGGACATGATCTAGTATAATGTGTTTTGTACCATAGCCAGAAGAGTAGTTGGAAAGAATGCTCAACTTCAATCATGGAAAAGTTGACACAGTATGAAAATGGGTCAACATTTTCTTCCCCTGCTTTTGAAAACAGTTGTAGACCTGACTGGAAACTTTTGAAATTCAGATATTTCAACAACTACTAATTTTCATGAACACTTTTTGTCCAAGTTATATCCTGTTTTTATCACAGCTCTGGAAATGTAGTGTATTTCAACCAGCTGTCCAAGGACTAGCACATGCCTATACACATAATTAATTCATCAAAATAGGACTTACAGAGAACCTATAAGGTATTTATGTAGTTATTTTTTATATGAGGGAAATTTATCAATGGAGAATATTATATCATACGGTTATTGTACATGTATGGACAAAGTTAGATAGTTTAATTAAGAAACAGTATCGCAGCTCCAATATTGTTAATTTTGTGTTCAGTCCCATCTACATTTTTAGTGATTTTTTTTTTCTCCTCATATTTTTGGTATGCAAAGACCCTGGTTTCAGATATAGTCTGATAGGTATGAAATCTGAAGGTGTTTCCATATCTTTTTTCAGTCTTCTCTCTCTGTATATTTACTAACCACTAACAAAGTGCTTGTACAATGTATTAATGCAATTTTTGTGGTGTGATATGTGTTGGGTGTCCAGATTCTCGAAAGACCCTAAAGGCATATTAAAATATATGACTTTGTGTCATGTACCAATTAATGATGTGGATTCCTTTTTTCTAATAGATATAGCTTATAGATGGTGAGGACTGTATCTAGCATTAACTGCCTAATGCTACTAAGAGGGATATAAAAATATTTTATTCTGTGTTTTTTATCCATAAAAATTATCTGCAAAAACAATATTTTCTCAATGACTGGAAAAGAATCATCACATTCTTTTTTTGTTTGTTTTGCTTTCAGAATACATTTTAATATTAACAAATGCCACATCTGCCCTTACTTGTCTCACTCTCTCTCTTTCTCTCTAATTTGTCTATCTTAGATACCTATCACATTGAAATGTAGGGGCCAGATCCTCAGCTGATATAGGTGTGAGTAACTCCTTTGGTATCCATAGAGCTACACCCATATGCCCTAGTCAGTGTCATGCTCCAAAGTTCCTACATTTAATCAGCTCCTTGTCAGGCAATTCAGGGCTTTTAAGTACATCTGTTGCACCATGGTGATTCTTTCTGTATCTTGGAGTTTATTCCCATGAGCTAATATGAACTACCCCACTTTGAACACTTACTGTCACACATTTCTATCTGCTGAAGTAGTATTTTATAGATCAACACTTTCCATGTTTTACTTTACAGTTATATTTTGTTTGAACCATGCTCTTTACTGAGGTAACTGAGCACTTGTAATGCTAAGAATAACTGAAGAATATCTGTTGTCTGTGGTCCCTCTACTTTCCATCTTCCATGGAATAGTTTCATGAATGTATTTCTATGTCATTCCTGCCATAAAAAAATTGTATATGTGATGTAATTTTATGGTAGGGGGGGGAGGGGACATCCTATATTGGACCAACTATAGAGTTGGAATAGTTAGCTAAGCTTTTAATGTAAAGCATTTTTCTTCAAGTTGCATGTAATTTTGCAAGCGAGCAAGAGCAAACAGTTTTGCCTTTGTATTGAAAAGTGGGGATATCTATTGTCATTCTTAGTTCCAGCATGTGTGAATTCCAGAGTGTGTGCCCATCTGAAAGAAAGCTCTTTTACTTTTGAGTTAAAAAGTTTTAATTTGAGAAGTAGATATGTTGACAGTGGTTGGAAACAGGGCTAATAAAGCAATCCTTTAGGTAGATAGACCAGACTGTTTAAAACCTTTAAAATAAGGACTGAGACCTTATGTCTGAAGGGAAATGTAGTATCCAGGGGAAATATGCTCTCAATACATTCTTCACTTTTTCTTGGCTGATGGTTTCATGCCTAATAAATTGTGTTGTGATGGTACCAGATGGTAATAGAAATATATTTGCTTAGCACCACACACTGACATATTGGTCCAGTAAATCTTACCATTTTTCCTAACAGCTGCAGGGTACAGAATAGAAAGATGCTCCACAAAGGAAGGGATCTAACAGCAGAGGTGCATTTGCCCATCACTAATGTCTGAGTGCAACCTATTTTGCAGTGTTCCCTAGTCCCCTGCCATCTTTCTCAGAGAGAAGAATTCTGATAGGGTGCAGAGAAATCCAAGACCATCCTTTATCCAGGGAGAGCAAAATCTTATTCTTAAACTTAACCAATGCTATTTCTGTTCTAAGACTTGCCCAGAAGTTTACATGGGACAAAATCGGTTTAGCGGCAGCTCTTTGCTAACTTCTCAACAACCTTGCTGAGGGAAGGGAGATTTGTGCTATGTAGCTAGTTGGCAAAGTCTGTTCCATGCAAGAAAGACTTTTTGAAGCTTAGGAAGCCTTTTTGTATGTCATCTTCTTCTACTGATATTTGTTTCCACCCATTCATCCTCTTTATCTATCACAAGCCACCTGAGAATTGGGTGCAATTGTGGAGAGGACCTGTCTATGCCTGGCACATGGTCATAATAGCTCACAAGCTATTGTCCCCAGTCAAGTTTTTTTTCTCTGTTGGGCCCATGCAATGTTGTGGATGATCTCTGCCATTGTATAGAGTTGGAGAAAGAACTGACCACAACTTGAATTAATCAGTCAACTAAGACATTGGTTAGATTGTGAACATTAAATTCTACTATTACCCAGTTTACACGGTGACCAGCTTTAAAGGTTGAACTGACAAGAATAAAAATCTCATGTAATCAATGTTTGAGTCAACAGCTCTGTTATATATATTTTCTAAAATAATTTAAATTTTGAGACCAGTAAGGTAAACCAAAAGTATGAAGGGCCCAATCCTAATAGAGCCATTTCCATAGATGGAAGTATTACAATGTTCTGGTGTAGTTCTCCAAGCAAAAACTGTCTCTTAGATGCTGACAGAATGTTAAAATATTCAAAAATGCTCCTCAAAACTTCTTCATCCTTTTGTTGGCAGCTTTTTAAGGAAAACATTTGGCATTCTGTTTTTGGGGAGGGTGTAGTTTCCTGTTAAAGGGTTTCAAATTTTGAATGAAAGCACTATAGTTATTTCATGGACCCAGTTGACAGGAATTCCTGGGAAGGAAACGGAGATATGAAGACGGTGTGGTTGCTGTTCCAGTCTATAAGCCAGTATAACAACTGCAGAGTCATGTGCTACAGCTCTGTGTCCTGTCTCCAGCTTGGGAGGTGGATATGGCCCGATCATTTGGGTTTTGGAATTAAAACTAGCTGACCCTTTTTTGTAATAAAAATGCATTTAAAACTGTTGTTTTTATGCAGCCACGTTTCTCACTGTCCTGCGTCCTCTCCACCTATTCAGTCTCATTGATGAAAACACCTGCTTGGATTTGGACTAACTCACACACGCCTAATAAAAATGACAACCAAGTCCTCTTTCATAAGAAGATTCTGGAGATCCCTAAGAATCACTTATTGTGTCAGTGATATCTTTGGCTTTCCTGGAAGTATTTTCTATATTAAGAGGGATCCAATAGTTCTTAAAGGACATGATCCAAAGCCAAATAAAGTCAAAGGAAAGACTCCTACTGACTTCAAAGGGCTTTAGATTAATGCACTTAACAGATGCATTCAGATTTATAATGACAAAAGAGGAAATCCTGGCCTCATGGAAATCCATGGGAGTTTTGCTGTTATTGTAAAACAATGCTAGAATTGAACCTTAAATTTTGAAGAGTCTGGTTTCCAGACTTCATGAGAGTTTGCTGCAGCTGTGACATAGAAGACTGCTGAATTATCATCTCTTTTGCATCCCGTATCTGTGAGAGAAATTTTTCTTTTATATCATGAAGAGACAGTTGATTAAGGATGAAAAAATAGGAAAATGTTTCTAGAAAACAAGCTGCTTCACTGAATAATAATTTGTTTTCAGTTAATAAAGACTCCTTAGTTTTATTCATTAATTTAAAATAATGATGCGGGTTTAAGATTTGGAAGCAAGAGAGTGGCTTCTCTCAGTTCAAATATCGTTAAACATTAATAAATGTTGCCTCAGCACTCCTGTGACATAAACAGTCACAGGGCTGTTTTTTTTCCTATAGGAAAATTGAAGCATTATAATTTACTTATTTGCCCAAGTTCTTCCACAAATTGGTGGTTTAGGCTATCTGGAAAATAAAACTTCTGTTTCTATCAAAATTGGAGTTTCTACAGCTATTAAAATAGTTCCATGAAAAACCAGTCAGGTAGGCCAACCCCAGAGAAGGCCATAATCCAGGGATGAGGGCACTCACTTGGGGAGAGGGAGAAGAAGGATCCTGTTTCAAAGTCTGCTCTGTGGGTGCATTCACACAAGATGCTTTAGTGCGCAGTAGCATAGTTTACTGAGTGGTAAGCATGCACATCTACATGTGCACACACTGTGCAGTAAACTTTGCTAATCATGAGAAAATTTGCTACCTGCAAATGCAAGGAACAAATTTACTTGTGATTAGTTACTGCACAGTATCACTCATGTAGGCACCTGACCAAGAGTTAATCTGATCCCAGTCAGCCGGCCAGGAGGATGTGGGAGATTGCTTCCTGCCCCCAGGAGCTGCCTGCTGCCAGGGTGCTAGGCAGATCCTTATCTCCCAGCTCCTGCTCTGTCCTCATGATTGGGTAGTTGGGGGCTGGGAGATCATTATCTCCCAGTACCAGCTCTGCAACTATGGGGCCGGCGCTGGGAGATCCTTATCGCCCCGTGGTCACGGAGTTGGTGCTTGGAGCTCCCTGCTGGTGGGGGCTGGTAAGTGTGTTTCCTGCCCAGCTCCGTGATTGCAGAGAAATCTCAGGAACAGACATTGTCCCTGCCCCTGGCAGCAGGCAGCCCCTTGGGAACAGGGACCAGTGTCCCAGTCCTGGCCAGGAGACAGGTCTCTCTTGGCCGGGTGCTCTTTTCCAGCCCCTGGGCTAGACCACAGGAGGAGCCTAGCCCTAATGGCAGCAGGAGCCCATTGCAGGGCACTGGGAAACTAAAGGGCTTGAACCTGAATCTTTCCTAGTGGAGGTAAGTGCCCTATTTTCAAGACCTCAGAATTAATCTTTTTTCACACTTTGCTCTTTGAATTGTTCCAGTCTCTCTAACTAAACACAAATACATCAGACCACAGTCTCCACACTGGCTCAGTAAGTGTATATATACAAGTACTAAATGACTGTGCAGTAACAATTGCATAGTCAGAGTCTCATGTAGACGTAGCCAGGGTGTTCAAGAACTCAGTTTTAAGTTGATAAAAAAAAGTTTTTTATCCAGACAGCTAAGAGCATTTTTCAAAAGTTATTTTCTATTTTTACAAAGAAGCACAACCTAGTTAACTGACTTGTCCACTGCAAAGCAATGGTAGAACTAGAGGCAGAATTGTGGCTGTCTGGTAGGCTATGTTACTACCAATTTTTGAAAGCAAAATTAATTATAATTTTATATATATCAGATTGAACAAATACCTATTTAAAAGACAAGTAGTTCCATTCAGTTCATTCATCTCTATCCATTTGCCTACCATTTGCATGTAAGATTTGAATCAAATTTTTATCAAATCATGTGGACTATTTTGGTGGAGAGTGTTATTGTTAAGTTTCTTGTTCCTTGTGCTCAGAGACAGGGAGAGTTCACTAGTAATCATCTATATATGGCTTTAAATATCCTCTTCCTTCATATGTCTATAGGCAGAGAAGGGTTTCTCTCTCAAGTTTTTCATGATAATTTTCTCCTTCAGAAAAAGCAGTTATAGTTGAAGGACTGAGTGGTCTGTTTTTCTTGGAGAAGTTTATCTTTCTAGACAGCTGAGTTCTTAACACACAAGATCCCTATTTGAATGTTTAACTACCAGTTTTACTTTGCAGAGTTTTGAACAGCATGCCAAATGTGTTTCGTTTCAGTTGTTTCACTTGTTGGCCATTTCTGGGTATTTAGAAGAGCTGTGATTATAATAAGGATCCAGACTTGTCCTTGTGTACAGCAGTCACAAAATTCCCATTGATGTCAACAGTGACATGTAAGGCCACTTTTCAAAGAGGACTCTTCTGCATTTCAAATTTTGCTCTGGCATTTTTGCTCAGACAGTAATTTCTGCACCATTCCTTGAGTATGTAAATTAATCAAATCATTTACATACTCAAGAAGCATTTATATGCGCTGTATGTATGCAAATCTTGTGCACATGCAAATTACTGTGAATGGAGCCACTCATGTCAAAATGATTATGTGTACAAAATTAGAATTCTCATTTTGAAGAGTATGCCCTGAATCAAGCAAAACTGAAGCACCAAATATCTTGTCTTCTTCTTCTTCTTCTTTCTCACCCAGCTGTTTCAGATTTCTGTCATTTACTTTAATTAAAGCAATGTTTCAAAATAAAATGTGCATATATACACACGTATGTGCATGTATCTATATAAATAAAATAAGCGTATTTTTATAGCGGTAATAAAAATATTATGTTTGCATAAAGCAAATTGTGCAATTTGTTTCCTTTCAGACACTGTGGATGCATACATATTTTGGTTAAGGAAGGATCTGAATTTTGGTAAAAGGTCCTGTGTTTTGCTTTGCTTTGCTTTTCTATATACCTTATGTTCAGGCAGGATCTTTAGGTTTATCAAGTCATGCTTTAAAAATTATTGCAAAACACCCCAGCTTTTCTTTCTTGGCTCCCATATTCATATATCATTTATCCTAGAAAAACAACTGCAATATGCTAAACATCAAAGGAGCTGAATCTCTCTGGTTAGGGTGTTAATGAACTCAACCATCTCATAGACCTAGCTCTAAATCAAATATAATAGAACCACTTGGAAGCAAAGGTTCAAATCCCTCTAGAATCAATTTAGTCATTCATTATTCTTAAATAGATACACTTAGTGCTACATGACTATTTGTGTGTGTTTGTGCACACACTTATTTATCTTTCAGATGGACCATTCTGGTGTTCATGAACATAACAGGGATCCTGGGTCTGTCTTTCTTTTTCACCGGGGTAGGAATTTACCCCCATGGCTTTGGCTAGAATCATCTTTGCTCCTTGTTATGTTTCACACTGTGAGCCAGTTCATCGCCATTCTCCATGCCAGGACTGGTGCTTTGTGTGCTGTCACTCTCATTCTAGAGCCTGCTTTGGGAATGGTGTGTTGTCTGTCTTGTTTCTGAAGTAGTGTTGAATATTTTTGGCTTGAGTATATCATGTAGCTGTTCTCACTACCAATCAATCAGTAATTTATATATATATAACACCAAACAAAATCCTCATTTTGACTATCAATGATTCAGGAATGGTGTTAGCAAGTTGCTACATGGTAGAATGGGGGGGAGGGAGGGAGGCTGAAACTGAAGAGGAGGGAGAATGTCAGAAGAGAAGCAGGAGAAGAACCAGCTATAATCACTGCCATTTGACAATGACAGATAGGATTAGGCCTAAATCAGCCACATTATAGACATACGTTTTAAACAGTTTAGTAGCCCTGTTAAGTTCAGTGGAGCTACATAGATAGTTAAACAGCTATTCAAATATTTTGCTAGATCAGGATTTTTTTTGTATAAAATTTGTCTGGAACAAACTGAAGATTCAGTTAGCTTATTCTTTAAGCTTGCGTATTGGCAAAATCTTCAACTGATCATCCTCTCTGCAATAGTGAAGATGCACCTTCTCTTTCAAGCTTCACTTGTAACTTGAAGATGTATTTCCTTATTCAGTGCACTTAATACTTTGCCCTAAAAGGTGTATTAGAGCTGGGTAATTAGAGCAAATAAAACCCATTAATGGTTTTTTTTAATTTCTAAAATGTTACAATTCTGTTTCTTCATCAGGTATGTTTACTTTACATAGTCTAGCAAGTAAATATTACATTATAATACTGAGCCTTTACACTGTATACATGATTCCATGCATCTAATTAGAGAAGAGGAGTGTACTGGGTCAACAGCATATCCAAGCAAATCTCTGATTTTAAATACTCTAAAAACTTCTTGTGAAGAAGCTATGTTTCAAGAATTACTCGGCAGATTATCGGTAAAGTGAAGGAAATCACAATTAGTTCATGGGAAAATGTAAAATGTAACAAAAACGTTGCTCATTATAAATTATTCGCCCAACTCTAAGGTGTACAGGGCTAAATTCAGAAAGAATCTTGAGCTTTCTATGCTTGAATTATTTTAGCCCCAGTGTTGCAAGGAATTACAGACCTATTGTGTAGCTGCTAATATGCAGACAGATTCTGCAACATTTCTTCCAGCTTTGGAGAGTGTTTTACTACCTACAGTGTAAAGATTCAGCTTCAGTCCCTTTGAAGCATGAGAAATAGTGTATATATTATAAGATATTGACCCTGGCAAAGTCTAATACAGCACAATAGGGAGAGCATGTGAATACTGTAATACATTCTTGACAATTACAATATATGCTGATGATGGCAGTTCACAGTGCTTGATGACTAATGAATACAGCATAATGTACAGATTTGGTATTAGAGCTTGAACTCTTCCGTAACTGGGTGGATAAAAAGAAAATGATTTCCCCATGCCCATCAATGAAATCTGTAGCTGAACTGCCCTGAGACTGGTATGTGACCACATATTTTGGATGTTCTTTTCAATGAATTGTATGCAGACTGCATGCCTACCCTGCCACAAAGAGGGATCCAGCAAAAGGAAGACACTGCTGCATAAGTAATAAAATATTGTCATTGGCTATAATGGCAAATAAACCTCTTCCTTATAAGAGCTTTGATGCCAGTCCAGTAAAGTCAATGGATGTCCCTCCATTGAATTTGATGAGTTTGGGATCACGATCAAGGAGATGAAGACAGAAATAGACTCTTTATTGACTTGATTGCCTCATGAAAGCAACAAGCAGCAAATGATGGATGTTAGAGCCAAGTATTCAAATAAAAGTTAAAAGGCAAAGTACGCTCATAGTAGACTTGTCATTTTAGTCAGTTGTACATACGGTAGGTGCTTAATTCTCGCTTTATAAGGATGTTAAATAACAGATTTCATCACTAATATATCATTATCATCATCTTCTCCAAAGACAGTGCTGCACAAAGTGCTCTCCTATACATTAGGGAGAGTGAAGAACATTTGTGTCATTATCCAAGAACATATTTTTTTTCAGAAATGTTGTAGCCACTGTTACAGCAATACTTAAAAATACCCTAGTGGGAGGAGACATGAAGATAAAAAAGATATGCTTCTTTGTTTTGTTCAAGTTTCTCGGTATATTTGAAAGCACTTTGTATATGATTATTATTTCTGGTTTGTTACTGCTTTTTCTCTGTTTCCCCTGGCATGGGAATTCAGGGGAGGGGCAGTATGTGAAAGTTATTTTTAATGCTCTCTATATTTATCCTGAGTATTTTTCTAATTGACAGCAGACTTTCCAAAACCTACTGAAGTCAATGGAAAGCTTCATTGATTTCAGTAGGGATTATGCCCTTTCATATTTCTTTAAACTGCTAGCTCCAGTTCTAGAGACATTAAGAATGTCTATAGATTGCAATATTTTCTGTTCACTTGCATAAAGTTAATAAAAAACAATAATTTTCTTCATGAAACTAAAAGTATACCCTCTGTGTTACTGTACACTGTATCACTGTACTTCATTACAAGGTTAAAAGATCTGCTAATGCTGTGCCAACATATTTACACATTAAACCCCCCCCACACACACTTATGCAAGATTAACTGTACAGCTGAAGGAATAGGCATAATAAACATCTGGACACACACGTGCACACACTTTGTACATGCAAGTCAGTTTTGCTAGATATAGTTACCTGATTTGCACACATAAGCAGAAGCACAGCACATGTTCAAAATCCATTGATCAGTTTCTGGCACATTTGAAAATTAGCAGTTTAGGTCCCAATCCACCAAAGCACTTAACAACATGTTAGGCATTAATCATGTTGGTATCCCACTGAACTCAAATAAAACTGCTTTTCTTGATTTCAGTGGAACTCACACATGCTTAAAACTAAGTGCATGATTAACAGCTTTGCTGGATCAGGGCCATTGTTTGCAACATATTGCATGAATGTGGACCATGCTTTTAAGTTAATGAAATAGTGTTTTAGAACAGGATAGGTTAAATCATGTAACTGGGACTGGGTTCATTAAATCATACAAAAGATTAAAAAGCAAAAGCTCATTTGGCTTTATGTTTGGAACTTGTGAAGCCATAGTTTTAATGTGACATATTGGATTTGACAAGCAGAACAGTTTTGAGCAGATAGAGTTTTTACCTTCACAATTGATCTGTGCACCTTTTTAAGATCTACTATATCAGTTAAAATCTAACCAGAAATAAATAGAAGTGGTTTGCTAAAAGAATTTATCTTATTAACCTGAATTACATTTGCAAGGTTAAAAAAATGAATCTATTTATTCCTTTTTTGTCTTTGCATAGTATCTAAAATTAGATTTTGTGTATATCCCTTCTAGTGGCAAAAGATACTGTATTCATTAAAACACCAATGCTGTTCCGCCATTATCATGATAATTGCAAGGAGCCAACTCTCAGAAACAGCCAAAATAACCTGTTATTAACCAATTATGTGTATGCATTTTTGTCTGATAGGTGACATGTATGCAGTGGTTGCAAGGAGACCATACAATGCTGGATATGATTGAGAAAAAGCGTTGCCTGTGCAAAGAAATAAAGGCTCGACAGAAGTCAGAGAAAGGACTTTGCAAACAGGACAGCATGCCTATTTTGCCAAGTTGGAAGAAGAACACTGGGACCAAGAAATATAGCCCTCCTCCTTATTCCAAACAACAAACAGTTTTCTGGGACACTGCAATATGACAGGGGCATAGAGCATACCATCTCCACAGTGCTGCAATGTGCACAAATAGTCTGCTTTTTTCATAAGACAATGACTTCCCTACAGGTTATGAACCACCTATGAAAAAGCACACTAGTATGGCGGTCACCTGTTAATAAAAAAGAAATCTTGGTTTCTGACTGGATTAAGGCATGCATATTTATCAAGGATTTTTTTTAATCCAGAAGATATTGAAATGTAAATATTTGCCAGTATATTGAATACACCCAAACTAATACACTGTTTAAATATATATAAATGAAAAATTTATGAAAAATTTTACTATATAATATAATTACTGTTATACTGTTTTATTAACTATTTTCTATGTGATATTCTATGTGTTCTTTTTCCTCCCATTTTAATTATCTTACTTGCCTAGATTTGGCCTCTGTACAAAAGCATGTGGTTATACGTTTTTGCTTAACAGTACAATATACAAATCAACCTGGTGCTAGGGCTGTAGACATTAACTAGAGTCATATTCACTAGACCCTTTTTCACGTCACCTTTTTTTTTTCCGGAGTGAGGATGAAGGCTTTGGCAGGCAGTGGTAAAACCATAAACAACACGAATAAAAGTGCTTAATGTGGATGTCCAAACTGCATTAAAAAGAATTGTTCTGTATCAGATTTTGGTAAGTTTACTCTTATAAATTGCCCTCATATTTATGTTAATTGGCAATTAAAGTCTTCAGTTATAATCATTAGGCTCTATTTGGCTAACCAAGGAAAATAAATTTACTGCAGAAATGTCTACAACCAACATTCTTCTTTCTTTTATTTAGCTGGCTAGAGGAGACCATGGTTCACTGTGATTAAGCATTATACAAGTCATGATAAAGAAATACACAATCGGTTAGCAGGTTAAAAAGTGGCATTTCAGCTATTAGTCCTGTCCACACTTGTCTTTGGTCTAGACAAAAAAAAAAAAAGAAAGACAAAACTGGTTTCATTATTCTTAATTTTCAATACAACCTTAATTTAGTCTGTTTATTCTTAATAAAGGCCTGACTCAAATCCCATGGAAAGATTTTTGCATGGCTTTGAATCAGGACCCTTTTGCAAGTAAACTATTTCCAATTTCTAGCTGATCATAAAATTGGCTCAGTGTCCTGTGTGGTATCACACCCACCCAACAGGATATTACATCATGACCAAAGATTTATGACCTCTTGGTTTTAACAGGAGAAAGAGATGGCTTATACTGCTTATAAGGGTGAGACCTACGTATTCAAATATCTTTCAAAAGGGACTGTTTAGAATAAGGAAAATCTGTATTGTCATGAAGTGAGAAAAATACTATGACATATATTTTGTATATTTAAATGTTATCTATGCTTCTGAAATTTGGCAGCATGAAAATTCCTCTTTAACAATCATTTAAATATTATATTCTCTGAAAAGAAAAGATGTATTGTTTGAAACTTATTGTCATATTGGCTTTTCTTTGAAATCATATTGACAGCAGTGCCACAGGCATAGCTGCTGATCAACAAACCAAAAATAACAAACTTTACTAGGTTTTTTTTGTAATCTATATTGTTAGAGTTTGAGTAATGCTTTATCAGTAGTAGTTCCTTTCCAACCTCTGAAATAATAATAATAAAGTTTTTAAATATTTTATGAATAATTAACTAATGTATATTTTGATGTCCAAATTGAGGATTTCTGTATAAGATAAAATGTGTGTGTTTATATGGGTGTATGTATATTAGCATTACTATATGTGTGTATACGTATATGTACATATATATATATATAGATCTATCTATCTATAGATATAGATAGATATATATCTATACACACACTCACACACACACACAAATACACATGCATATATGTGTGCATACATCTATACACATATATGTAAAATGTATGTTTGTGTTGGGTATACAGTGACTGAAATTTGTGCACAATTTAAACAGGAACTTAAAGAAACCTTCACAACCCCAATGGCAGAAGAAATAAAGCCCACAAGTAGTGGTGGAATCTTTAAGGAAATCTTGAATCCCAAATGCACCAACTATATATTCTGTTTATTTTTCTTTTTTTAAAGAAAAAAATGCTAGAAGGAAAACTCGAGAGATCTTGCCAAATTCCAGAATGTGCTGGAAAGGACATGATGTACTAATCATAAAAAATATATGAAGATAACAAGTTCATAATTCAGAAAGAGTTTATACTAGTGAAATGCATTATCTTCTTTATTACAGGTAATTATATGAGAAAAGAAAAACATTCCTGTAATCATTATATGAAATAACTTGGTTTTTTCAGAAACTGCCCTGAATCTCACTAGTGACAGGATACATGTATGTGTTCTGTCAGTCATGACACTTTTTTTATATGTTGGCCACTTTCTCAAGCAATTAGTTCATTTGAAAACCTAACCTAAGTATTCACATTGTAACCTTCCCCAAGAACAGTTTTTTAATGCACATGTGAATTTCTTGAATGGGAAAATCATGAAAAACCTCAATAAGAGACATGGCAATTTCAAATTTGAGGCAGGGTACAAACTGATTTGTAGAAAACTGCTTGAATCTTTGAGTACTGTATCCTTTTCGTATGATACATGATAGGAATAATATCAGGGAACTGAAACATTCTAGTTGTGAACAGATTTGTTTGACATTTAAACTATCATAAAAGCCACTTACTAGTTTGCTTCTATAGTTCAGCACCAGGCACGTTGTTCCAAAAATAGCCCATGTGCTTCCAAACCACTATTGTATCCTATGGAAACAATGGCTTATAATTATTATTGCTGCCACATTTAAAATTAAAATATGACTTAGCACTTATCTTCAAAGCACTTTAGAAACATAAATGAAACCTCACACCTGTGTGAGGAAGGACAGATTTTATTTTACAGAGGATAAAACTGAAGCAGAGAGCTTGAGCGACTTCTCAAGAAGTCACTCACAACTGCAGTTAGAAGTAGGCCCCAGTCCTGTACTCTGGCCAGTTGGCTGCAACATCATTTGAGTAAAAGGTACATTGCCACTGCAGAGAATGTGCCATCATAATGCTGTCTAAACATTTTCTATATCACCTGTTGTCTCAACAGTTTCTATGTATCACAGGGTGAATGACAACACATGGTCCTTAAAATTGTAGTTTATATAAATATGCAATCTGTATGTACATACAGGTCACATATACACACACACATGTGAAGCCTGTATATAGTCTTGAAATTGTTTGGTATGCACTTACTTTGCTTTAAACTCCTAAAAGTTGAACATTATAGTGTAGCAATTTGTGTAAAGTGCACTGTGATTTCCAGAAAGCACAGTAAAGTCACAGGTCTTGTTATTCTTGCACTAAAAATGTGTTTACGTATATTAGCAAATGTATGTTTATTTTATTGCTCTTTTTCACAAATTTAAAGCAAATGGTATAAAATAGTATGTTTTTTTTCTAGTGGACAATGGCACTATGTTTTTAAAAGACAGGGTTTTTAAATAAGAAGAAATCATTCTGTGTCCATTCCAATGTAATGTTTACCAATATCTTAAAACTGAATGTCATCTTGCTTTTTATTCATATTTCATTAGAAATGTCAGGTATGTGCCTGAAGTTGTGTAGGAGTAAGGCGTAGCTAGAGCATAACTGTAATCATATATTACTAGCCATTTCTATATACACAGTATAAATACATATTAATTTTCTGTTCATTTTTGTACTTGATTTTTTTAGGTAAGCTGTAATTATATGTACTTTGATACTTCTGAAGTAATAAGATGTTGTTTGGATATCAATCCTGCTTTATTTAGTGAATTGACAATACTTTACAATAATTTAGTGCTTATTTATTTGTGCTCCAGTGTAATTATAATAAAAGCAATAGTTTAAAATATCTAGCTTTTTATTTTTTGTTTCATTATGTAAAACTTAAAGCTGCATTGTTTGGTAGGTATTATATAGAGCAAAAGACTGTATCCTGATATAATATTTACTATGAAGCTAGGGACAGAGGGTCCTGTATGTTCCAGAGGCTGTATAAGCTACGCTGGCTTTTCTGTGTTGCGAAAAATACCATATTTTATACTTTTCTTAAAGTACCAGATCTTGGAGTCTTATGGTTGAGAGAATCGACTAAATTATTGTTTTTGTTTGGGGGGCGGGGGTTAGTTGTAGTTCTCATGGCTACTAAAAGAAATCATGAATTTTGGAAGCAGATAAACACAATATTTTTTTTTGTTGTATTTTAGGTTCAGGATTTTGGTGGGACTTCTGATTTTTTTGCAGTTGGGGTGAGAAGTAGACAGGATCTTCTTTTCCTTGCAAAATTCTGTGAGGGGGAAAATCTCATCATCTTTGTTCCCATGCCAACACCAAAAACAGCTGAAAATGCCAAGATAATTTGGTTTGGCAGAACAAAATGTTTACTTTCAAAGATAAAGGCTCCTACTACAAGTATGCAAAATTAGAGGTTCTAAGTCCATTTCTCCTTTCTGATCAGGGATTGGCAAAAAAGAGACAACAGGTAAAGTACTGGTCAATTTAAACAGAAAATACTTTCAAAATTAAGTTTCCAGATGTGTACAGCAGCATGTAGGAGAACATTAGCATCCATGTTTATCATTTCAACGTTCATGCATGGTCCCTTGGCTTTCTTTCACTTATCTTGTACAGGACCTGGATCAGGCCCAGAGTGAAAAAGAGCTAAAGAGATAATTTTCTATTCCAAATGCCATATGCTAAATTCCAGGTAAAAGCCTCTCTTCCCTCCCAGGATACAATCGCAGCTGCCTGCTCTCCCTTTTCCTGCCTATTGGAAATGGAATTAGAGTCCAGTAGGTCTACATTACAATCGATATCCACCTCTCCCACTACCCTGCCATCTCTGCAGTGATATTCAATGGGCACATTTACACATGCATTTGATCCTTGATCAGTTTACTTGCAAGTAAACTACTAATGAGTAAACACTCCCGGGCAGGAGTTTACACATGCAGGGATGTGGCAGCAGTTTTGCTGCTCATAGCAGCAAACTGCTGCCACTGCCTACAGCCCTACAATGGACCTCAGCCACCACCAGAGGGAGCTCGAAGCTCTGGCTGCAGTTACTAGCAGCTATCTTTGAAAGCCAGACCCACGGTCTGTTCCCAGGCCAGCCACCTTCCTGTCTAGGGACAACATGCACAGTGCAGGGGCAGCACATAGCAGGTCTCTCCTAACTGCCTTTGCCTCCCCACCCCATGGCTGCTCCAGCCTCTGCCCCTGGCACTGACAACCAGAGCCCTGGGCTCCTGCCAGTCACCTGTGGGCCTGCTGCACTGACTGCCAGCTGGCCCACAGCCATCTGGGCCCTCCTGGCTCCCCCCCACACAGCAACAATCTCCCCAGCTGCAGCATGCCATCCCTGGGCTGCTGCCACTGCACACCTGCCATCTGGATCCCATTTAGCTGGCTGGATCCCACCAGGGATGCTGTCACCCACCTGGGCCTCCAGCCCCACCGCCTCTGGGCCCACCTGGTGGCTGCACATTATCCAGCAGACCTGGGATAACAAGCAGTAGCTGAAGATGTTCTGAATGACCCAAGCCACCTTTCAGGACCTCCTGGAGCAGCTCCAGCTGCACCCGGAGTGGCAGGACACCACCATGCAACTGCCCGTCCCTGCAGACACTTGGCTGGCCTTCACCCTGCTCAAGCTGGCCATGCCCACCAGCTTCCAGTACGTGGGCATTTCACTGTGTGCTGCACAACATCTGTGAATCCTAGGGGCAGCTGTTTCATGAAGCTTTTGTGGAGGAGGTGCAGCAGCAGATGGAGCACCAGCTGGCAATGGGAGCACCAGCTGCAATAGAAGTGACAGTGATGCCCTGCCCACCAGCCAAGGCCCTGAGCAAGCTGCACACCTGCCCCGAGGCGACAAGGCATGGGATGCAAGAGGCACTGACCGACCAGTGCCTCCTGCATTCCCCACTGTCGCCCACTTGGACAGCCACCCACGGAGACCCCAGCCCCCCTGTTCACCCCCAGCACCATGCTCACTGCAGACACATCTCAGAAGAACAACAGTTTTTATTCCCCTCACATCAAACAGACCCCCTCCTAAACAAGTGAAGCCCCCATCCCCCTCTGTCCCCAAAAAACAGACCCCCCACTCCCTCCAATAATAGAGACCTTCCACAAGCCACCTCACCCACTACAATAAACTCTGCCCTGTGCAAGCTATTTACAATGTGGTGGTTTATGTAGGTACTCTCCAGGGGTGGGTTGGTATGGGGTGGTGGCACCTAGCGGGCAGAGCCCCAGGTGATCAAGGCATGGGGCTTGGTAAAGAGCTGTGGAGAGGGGCCCAATTGGGGGCTTACTGCTAGCTTCCCCACCAGCAGATCAAGGCAGGGCACTGGGACCTGCCCCTCCCTTGCATTTCTTTCTGTGCCCTCTGCCCCAATTGGGGAACTGGGACCAGGAGCTCCCTGATGCCAGGGCTCAGGGACATTGTGCTTGCCCAGGATCCACCACTGGAGCCTGCCTCATCAGCAGGCAGCTTCCCGGGGCAGGGAGCAATCTCCTGGCCTCCATCCCCCTCCCTCACCCACAACAGAGCTACTGAGCAGTAGTAACAAGCAACTGTGTAGTAAGCATCTTGTGTATATGTGCCCACTATCAGTTTTTAGGCCCATCCTACAGAGAGAAAAATCTATCTGCTATTTAGTTCTAAATGACTATTTCCATAAAAGAATAAAAACTCTCATGTCTTGCCTCAGCCTTCATGTTACTGTCCCCCAAATCTGATCTGAGGCCCTCAGCACCAGTGAGGAAGAAATGGAAAGAGCTATATTTACACCTAGATGCAGAAAGCTACATTAATTTTGGTCACCTGCACATTATTTTATTCATAGTATTTTTCGTTTTCCTATTTTGCTGAAGTGTTTTTATATTGTTTTGTTATTGCTTTGTTTTCACCAAATGAGGTTTAAATTATATGGAAACTAGACCATAGAAGTAGTGGCTAAACTCTGCACAGAACTTTAGGTTTGTTAAAATGCTACAAGATGTTCTTTGGTGCTGCCTTTCTGGGCTACATTCCTTTTGTATTTTAAAAACAATAGTTAGAATAACTGCTATCTCTGTTGCAGTCACTCTGAGTGCTCATAGCCTGATAGCAAATTGGTCGTACAACAATTAAAGTATACTGTAGCCTGTCTTAGTAAGAAATAACTGGGCCCCAAAAGCGAAAAAGTTGAAACACGTTAAAGAAATGATGGGTTAACATTACTCAAAGCTATGGCAAGAGCTGAGAGAGAGGGTAAGGAATGACATACCATGAATCCATATAACATTTACAAATGCTAAAGACAACTGAAAGGAATCATTTAAAAGAAATGCTGAGCGAGATGCCATTGCACAGTATCAATGAACTACTACTACACACTAGTATTGACAAGCACTAACCATGATGCAATGCTACTGCACAGTAGTAAACATCTGGCATTTAATTTTAAAATGGAAAAGATCATTTTTTCTAGAGTGGTCTTTGCTTACCACCTCCAACTCAAATTTCCTCTTTGACATTTCAACTGAATTTTCCTCTTCGTTCCATTTGTGGAACATTTTTTTCACTATCTCTCCTTTTCCATTTTCTCATTTGTACCTTTCTTTTTCAATGTGCTTTAGGAAAATATTTTTCAATTATGCATTCCATTCCTCCTTTTTTTCTGCTCTGTCTTCTTTCTTGTTCAATTTTTCCTTTTTATCTTTACTTTTAATTTTCCTCTTCCCAGGGTGACTCTGCACATACAAATGCTACTGGATGGGTTTACACCAGAGTAATTTACTTGGGAATATACCCACCCTGGGCACATGTCTACATGTGCAGGAATTCAGGAGAAGATTTGCTGCTCCTGGCAGGAGTCTGCTCCCACCCCCTCTGGCAATGCACTGGTCCCCTGCAGCAGGCAGGGGTATCCCAGGACTTGGCAGGTAGCACGAGGCCAGGAGAAAGCTGTCTCCTGGTGGGGACTGGGAGATTGCTCCCTGCCCCCGGGAGCTGACTGATACTGGGGCAGGCTCCGATGGCAAAGGCTGAACGGGGACAATGTCCCCTTGCCCCAGCTCCTCTATTGGGGGAAGAGGGCTTGGAAAGAGCTTCAGGGGAGGGGCAGGTCCCAGCCCTCTGCCCAGATCCACCAGTGGGGCAGCTAGCAATATGATTCCCTGACTGGCCAGGTGCTTGCTGCTAGCTGCCCCACTAGTGGATCAGGGTGGGGGGAGGGGGCTGAGACCTGCCTATTCCCTGCAGCTCTTTCCAAGCCCTATGCCTTGATCATGCAATCAGGCAATGGGGCTGGAAAAAATCTGTGGGGCTGGGACCTGCTCCTGACTGAGACAGTTCCTGGCCAGCTCTAGGCTTCATAGGGAAGTCTCCAGCCAGCTCCAGGCTGCATATGCAGACTTCCCTGTGCAACCTGGAGCTGGCTGGGAACAGTCCCAGTCAGGGGCTGCTCCCAGTCAGATGCAGGCTGGGCAGAAAACTGTACCCATGCAGTGAGATCCCTGCCCCAGTTCCATGATCATGATTGCAAAGTAGAGACTGTGAGATTCCTCTCTGCCCCAGCTTCACAATCATGATCATGGAGCAGGGGCAGGGAGCAATCTCCTAGCCCTCACCCTGGGATTACAGTCATGGAGCTAGGACAGGGAGTTCCACATTGTCTCCACCCAGGCTTCAGTGGTGGAGGCCACCCCAGCAGCAGGCAGCTCCCAGGGGTAGAGAGCAATCTCCTGTCTCCTGCTGCCTAGCTGACCAGAAGCAAATTTGTTCCTGGTCAGCCATTTAAACATGCCTTACTGCACAGTAATTACTCAGCAGTTAATTTGCTACCTGCAAATGCACATAGCAAATTAACTGCCAAGTAGAACAAATTACTGTGCAGTAAGGGTCTGCATGTATAGATAGTGATGCTTACTATGCAGTAATTTGCTCTAATGCACAATAAAACGTCTCATGTAGATGCACCCCCAGACTAGCTC
>NW_005841967.1:1697206-1720517 GCF_000455745.1 Alligator sinensis | reverse complement strand
AAAAAAATGGGAGGCATGTAGGTAGGGGTGTATATATGTGTTCATAATATTTTATTTATTTATATATAAATAATAGTCATATTTATATATATATATAATGTTTTGTTCACTGATTAAACGTGAGTAGCCCAGTAAGACTATGTTGCAGCTGGAAATGGTGCTCAGATTTCCATCTCCCTAAATTAGACTCAATAGTTGTCTCCAGATTTCATGAGGATATTTCTTGTCTTAAGACATCAATGAATTTGCTCTTACTTCCATAGATCATGTATTTTTCTTTTCAGTCCTAGTCTGAACCAAAAACTTCAGAGATATAATAATGTAAAAATGTTTTTTGTCTCTTTTTCTTTTTTTCTTTTTTAAGTGTCCTGAAAAGTTTGCTTGGATGGAGGTTTAGATCTAGGCCTGTTAATTCTAAGCCAATCTTATTCTCCCCAGTTAAGAGTCATGACTGTGCTTTTCCATGCTTCATATACTCTCCACTGTATTATTGCTGCCAGATGAAAGTGCACAGAGAAGCAGCAGAAACCATGAACTGGCTGTAAACACTCTGATTTTGCTATATAGCTTCATGAGAGACAGTGGGAGCCAGCTTATGAAGAAAAAAAAAACCTAAGGGAAAGACAAGCTTTTCAAACACTTCTAGGACTGGATCCAGAATCAGTAACATGGAATTCATACTTAGTTGCCAACTCTTGCAGATTGCTTGTGAATGATGGGATTTCAGCTGAGGCTGCACTCTCACAAAGACACAAAGGGCTCCAGCCCTCTTGGGAGTTTTAATTAAGCATGGGGGAAAGTCTCCTTTGCCCATTGTCTATCTTCTGGTGAAACAAACAGGCAAACAACACTGCTTGATCAAAAACCAAGATAGTTTTCTTCACCATCCCTTAACAAAGTATCAGGAGGTTTGGAAGGAGGAGGGAACAGAAAGGGCCCAGCAGCTTTCCTCCCTTCTCCTACAACACCTAACTTAGTAAGAGATGGTGAACATAAAAGGGGTACATCTTCTTTGCTGGCCTTAAAGAGGTTAGCAAATACCACTGAAAGAAGCAGAGGTGATGTTGCAGGGATAGAATTGATGGGAGTTCTAAGCTGGTGGGGAGGGGACGGGAACTGTGGACGGATCAGATAAGAAAGCTAAGATGTCAAAGCTGATGGGGTGACAGAACTAATGGCAGGCTTGGGTCATTGGCCAACCCCACCTTCTCAGTAAATCAAGGACACAGGAGTGGTTTCTCCTGATCAAAACTGCAGTGATGTTTGGCTAACTGTACACCCAGCAAATGTACAACATTTAAAAAATAGCAATATCTCCTATAATTTTTTAAAACACATCATGTTTGTTGGATTAAACAGATGTGTGTTTATATGTAAAGATCGAAATGTAAAAATCTTTGGAGATGAAGGCTTATCTAATGCTTGAGGCCCTGGACAATGACTTAGAGAACCTGAGAGAAAGCATTAGCTGTTCCACAGACTTCTTAGATGCCTTTGGTCAAATTGTTAAAGCTTCAAACCTGCAAAGACATATGTACACATTTTAATAGTGAAGCCAAAGAATAGGGACAGAAATAACACACAAACTGATATAAGTGACTGGAAACTGATTCAAATATGTAACACAACTGAAGTTCAGTCCACGTAACTCACTTTCAAAATGGCTGAATCCAGTTTAAGATAAAGCTGGATAGATGTAGTATCAGACTTAACTGATGTAGATTAAATTGGTTTATTGAACTTCTGTCCCAGATCCCCTCCAGATTCAAGTTAACTCACAGTCCCCCAGAATCCCAGGATGCTTTGCACCTTCCCCTCAAATCCCCCCCCCCCCCCCAGAGGGGGCAGGCTAGCCTTGACCCAAGCCAAGCAGGGAGCCATTCCCTTGTCGACCTAGGCTTCTGGCTTGGGCTACTATAGGCATGTGGCTGCATTTCCAAAATCAAAATGGAATGTCTGTTCACTTGCTTATCAGTTCAATCTACACAGTTTAGACTAACCTGTGAAGACTGAATTGATTCCGTCTCAGACTTTTTGACTTTCAGTACTTAGCCAAGAGATTATTTCATGTCTATAATTAAGAATGTAGATTACTTTTTTAAGGATGAAGCCCTTGTTTTATCTGGGTGTGTCTACACATGCATTAATATGCCTTTTCTAATGCATGTTAAATTTAGTACCTCCAATCTGAGATACTAAATTAATGTATATTAGGGTGCACTAATGCACAGTACCACATTTGCATGCTTTCTTAGTGATGCTTAATGTGCAGTAGATTATTTTACTATGCATTAGCATAATGTCACAATTGTTTATGTCTACTGCACATTAAAGCTCACATGTAGATGAGCCCTCTTAGTTTCCCACCTCTAAAATAACACCTTCTTTGTTTTACCTCTGGTTTGCTATTCTCTATACTCCTCATACAATGTATCTGTGAGCACTTCACTTGATAAAAGCCTGGTCTTAGCTGGAAGTAGTAGACACTTCAGCAGTACAAATAATTGCTGGTAATAGTAGCAAAAGTGTTGGCTAATGAGAGTCTTTCTTAATTTCTTTCAACACTGGTGTTAGCCCCATGTTTTAATTTACCTTTCACCAAATACAGATCTAAACATTGAGACAAATGGATCAACTCATCAAAAGGGAAGACAGAAATGAAACACACCTTCATGAGCTTACAACCAAAGCTCTGGCATGGAGGAAAAAGAAGCAGATACACACCTTGCAATAAAAATTTAAACACAGGGATGTTTAAAAACCCTGCCCTATTTTTCTAATTTTTCCTGATTTGGTCAGGGGTACTATAGTCACAGGGGTTACATACTACAGAGACACACCCTAACTAAGAAGACTATGGTGTTTGGGAATTGGGAGCTGGTCTCTGCACATTTTTCTCACACAGTTTCTATTAGGAAAACTCTGGCATTTTCTACCAGTAAGCACAAATACCTACATGATGAGGACAATAATTCGTCTACCCGCCTAACTCTTATCAGAAGCTTTATGATGCTATAACATCCCATGTATGTGGCTTAGAGGATGAATTATTCTCTGCCGCATATCTTTGACTGAACTCTATCAACTTGCCCAGTACTACAGCTGAATACTAGAGAGAACAACAGCACTCAGGGCTACTACGGTGTCCATCCTGACATGGCTCTGGTGACTTGGAACAAATTAAAACATTGCTAATAGAGGTATGAAGTGTTGGGGAAATGATACCATTGTATGTTAATTCAGAATCATGGTCTGATTGATTTATGAATATACAATTAATATTGTTTCTGCATAGCCATGTGTGTTGATTTCATTAATTTTGAATTGATAAGGAACACTGAGAAAGATGCAGATGCTATTCTAGACTGGTATGATGGTTGAGAGTTTTTAGACCACTATAAATATCTAAGGACTCTTCAGCTAACTAAACTGATAAAGGCATATTATTTGCTTAGAGGGAGAAGGTTTCACCAAGGCAAAGCCAAGGAATATTATGCTTTAATTTAACAAATAAATCCTCCCAGATTTAAACACTGAACAAAATACAAAAATCAACTGGCACAAGCACACTTTGATTCCCTGCTGAGCTAACTTCCGTAACCTGTTGTCACCATATAAATACTTGGAAAGCATACTTAATCTCCCCTGATCTCTATCTACATCATTCTTTTGCCTAAACCTTGTCATTCCACAATCATCTTTTTCTTTGGTTGAGAGAAGCCTGGGATAACAGTGCTTTCTGGACTTAGAGCATAAAATTTTGCTGCTGCTGGAACAATGGGGGAAGTGAGTTCCAATGGCAATGATCCCCTGCTTTTCTGAGATCATTTTATGTCTGTACAAGGATGAGGCCATCAGCTCAAGCATTTCAGGTGGCCCCATAAGTCATGCCAGCACATGAGGAGAGAGGAAGCCTCTTAAAATAGCTGAGGGCATTAATGGTCAAAAACATCCCTTTAAACTTCACCAAGAACTTGTCATGGTAGATCGGAGTAGAGCAGTAGTGTGCTCTCTATACAAGGCACTTCCAATATAAATGGGAAGCTGCAGCCTGCGTTAGATTCAATTTCTGATGGTTTTGACACAGTAGCTCTGTGTCAAGTGCACTGCAGTAATCCAGAGCAGTATATATTTTAAATGTAGGTTCAGATTAATTAAAGCTGGCACATAGAAGGGAAATCACAACTCCTCCGAGCCCCTATATCACTTGGAGGTGTCAGCTGAGGAAAGACAGCCATAGTTCTCCCTGATACCATCCTTCCCTTTTTTCATGTGGAGGTCAGGGAATGTTAATTGACAGTTGGTTGCTGCTATGGAAGCACTCCCCCCAAGCAACATATTGGTTCCCCTATATGCATCATGTTGAAGAATAACTGGTACATTCCTACAATTAGTGTATACTATATGTTGGACATAATTAATGAAGTGGGAAATGATCTTGACCTTCAGTAAAGGCTGTTTTAGGAACAGGTGAAGCTAGTACCTGGAAAGTAAGTTTGCTTGTTTGTTTATTATGGTGATTCCAAAGGCAGTTTGGTTCTATTTACAAACCTGATTTGGGAAGAAAAAAAAAAGGAAACATTTGAAAAATATATCCCTATGGAAATATAATTTATAAAATACTGCATTGTGTACATTTTGATAAAATCTCCCACAAAACTTATTCCAGTTTGGAACATTTAATTTTGACAAAAATTGAGTTTTAATTGATATTTTACAATATTTTTAAATTTTGAAATCCATTTTGTTTTAATTATTATTCTACATTTTTCTTGTCACAAGTTCAGATATGTCAGAATATAGTGTAGTCTGCACTACTCTTACTAACATGGCTTGCTATATTATATACAAACTAATATTGACATGACATAAGATAGTAGTTGAAATGCTCTAATTTTTATTTTTAAAATCATTTAAACATCTACTGACTATTGTAAAGAAATTGCCTTTTTCTCTTCTATTTTCTAGAAGTTTCAGTAAGCAATGGGTGACTTTAATGATTTTTAAAACAAAATAATATTGCAATTACTTTGTCAGAAAATTATGCCATGCCAGTAGTAGTTGTATATCACACGATATGTTATATATATATATAGATATGTTATATATATATAGATCTAGTATCTCACAATGTCCTCATGAGAAAATTGAAGGATTGTGGGCTTAACTCCAGGACAGTCAGGTGGGTGAGAAACTGGCTGCAGGATAGAACCCAGAGAGTTATAGTAAATGGATCTGTGTCATCCTGGCGAGAAGCGGGCAGCGGTGTCCCTCAGGGGTCAGTGCTCAGTCCAGTACTTTTCAACATCTTTATTAATGATTTGGATGTGGGGCTGAAGAGCAAACTGGCCAAGTTCATGGGTGACACCAAGTTATGGGGAAGCGTAGTCATGCTTGAAGATAGGCTACAGATACAGGCAGACCTAGATGGGCAAGCAAGTTGGACAGATTGGAATCTGATGAAGTTCAACGTTGAGAAATGTAAAGTGCACCACCTCAGAATGAGCAATCCCCAACATACCTACAGGCTTGGCGGCACCAAACTGACTAGCACCACAAATGAAAGGGACCTGGGGATAACAACAGACCACAGTATGAACATGAGCCGGCAGTGCGATGCCATAGCCAGTAGGGCAAAAAATACTCTGGTGTGCATCAACCGATGCATTTCCAGCAGAACCAAGGAGGTAATTCTTCTTCTCTACTCAGCACTAGTGAGACCACAGCTGGAGTAGTTCTGGACCCCACACTTTAACAATTATGTGGACAAGCTTGAGAGATTCCAAAGAAGAGCCACTGTATGATCAGAGTCTTAAAAAGGAAGTCATATGAGGAAAGGCTGAGGGATGTGGGACTCTTCAGCCTGAGGAAAAGGCTGAGAGGGGAGCTGGTAGCAGCTTACTGCTACACTAGGGGAGTACATCAAAGGCTCGCTGACCAACTGTTCACCAGAGCACCTGAGGGGAAAACCAGGAGTAATGGCCACAAGCTCCTGAAAGATCAATTCAGGCTCAAAATTAGGAAAAAAATTCTTCACAGTTAGGGTGCCCAGACTATGGAATAAACTCCCTCCAGAGATGGTGCAACCACCTACCCTGAAAATCTTCCAGAGGAAACTAGACAGTCACCTTGCTGGGGTCACCTGACCCCCAGTTATCTTTCCTGCTTGATGCAGAAGGCTGGACCCAATGATCTTCAGACGTCCCTTCTGGCCTTACAATCTATATCAGTTGATAAGGATGTTGCAGCAGATCATACTGTGCACATCTACATAAGTTGCTTAACTGCACAGTAGCCTAGTTTATTGCACAGTAAGCATGTATGTCTACATGTATGCATGCTTACTGTGCAGTAAATAACCTTAATTGCAAGTAAACTTGGAACCAGCTACTTGTGATTAGTTACTGTGCACATGTACACATGACCTGGGAGCAAATTTGTTCCCAGGTCAGCTTGCCTCAGGGCTCTGAGCTGGGAGCCTCTCTTACTTTAGGGCTGGACTGCAGGGATTTTGAGCCCTTGGGCACACTAGCAGGGAGCCTGAGGGCACTCCAGTCCCCTTCTGCCCCTGGGCAGGCTGCAGGCCAGCTGCCCCCGCCTGCCTGCACCCCGGTGCTGCTGCCTGGTGCCACAGTGCCGTGTGGCTGCTAGGGTCATGCTATCCAAGCCTGAAGGCTGCTGCAGGGTGCTGCAGGTTGCTGCAGGCTCCAGCCAGGCCTGCCAGCCCCCAGACGTGGCTGCAGGAAGCTTCTGGCTTCTGGGGCTAGCTCTACCTGTATGCAGCCCACCTGAGCTTGCAGGTTCTGTGAGGCATTGCCTGTGCTACAAGGTTGTCAGATCCTCACTGGGTCCCTGCACTGGGTGCTTCAGGCAGCTTCCCAGGCCTGGCAGCAATGGGACAGCCATGCAGAGGCCCAGAGAGCTGGTGCGGGACCCATGCCTCATCATCACCAATGCCCATGGCCATGTCCACCCAGGGCCCTAACTGGTTGCAGGAGGAGTTAAGTGACTTGATGGCTCTGTGGGGTGAGGTGGAGGTGCTGTGCCCGTTTGAGTGGGGTGGGCACACCAGTGTCCACATCTATGAGAGGCTGTCAGGCCATATGCAGGAGCATGGGCACAATCGGTCAGTGTGGCAGTGCTGCATAAAGGTCAAGGCCTTGTGGGCACAGTGGGTTGTCATCCCCAATCACAATCATTAGTCAGGGTGTACCTGACTAAGTAAGTCCATGCCATTTATGGGGCAACTGATGGACATCCTCACACCCTGGGACCCAGGCTGCAGCAGTACAGGTGGCCTACCCAAGTCCCCTCTCTAGCCTGGAACTCTCGGTGACTTGTCATTGGGAATAGGCCCCTTAGGTGTCCAGCAGCACATCCTGCTGAGCTCCCCAGTTGCACCCTCTACCAGCAGCTTGGGGAGCCTGAGCCAGCACTTGCTGTGCCGGTCCAGCAGCCCCAGCTCCCACCATGAGATGCATCCAGTCATGACACTGCCAGCCACCAGCAGTGCCATCTCCTGCATGGGGAGGGGGAGCCCAGGCTGAGCACACTCCCGCAACACCCCAATATCCAAGGACCCTGCCCAGAGCTGCACACCATCACCAACACTACACATGTAGACATGTGCCCAGGACTGTTTACTCATGAGTAAACTGGTGTTGCATCAAATGCATGTGTAGATGTGCCCGCTATGCACTATTGCTACTAATACTAACATATCAAGGGGCAAAGTCAAATGATAAAATACAAAAACATTAAATATAATAATTTGAGAAATAAACATATTTTAACTGAAAATTTGAAATTTCTAAAATAATATTTTATTTAAATAAAATATTTAAATTTTATAAGGACGTTTTTTTGCCTCCCTGCCTCCCATCTGACACCTTCAGGGAAGGAATTCTACCTGATCAACACATCAAAGAGCTACTCAAGACAGCTCACAAAGACACTCTCATGGACCCAGAGGGACAGACTTCCATCTTCAGCTCTCTCTGTGCAAAAATGAAGTTTATTTCCTACTTATGGGGACTTTTTACCATCTTGTACCATCCACACTTTTCCCAGAGCCTGACGAAGGGACTTTGATCCTGAAACCTTGCAGAAAAGGACAATTTTCTTGCCATTTTCCAGTTGGTCTAATAAAAGGTATCATTTTGGAACCAAGAGTTCTAGTTTTTTGTATGTCTTTTTGTCTCAGACCAACACGGTCCTCAAGTATGGAATTTATGGGTAGCCCAAACCACACAATGTTCTGAATGAACAGAAATACCCACTCTCCAGAAGAAAAGATGACTTCCACTTTGAGAGATCCAGAGATACTGAAAATCTACTCACTGAGGTATATTATGCTATGTGAATCCTAAGTACAGAACCTACATTAGTGACATTACTTATGCCTCTATAAAGCAAAACCTGTAATTATTTATGTGCATGATTGATTTTACTCATAAGAGTACTCCATTTACTTCAGTATGGGAGTAAAACAGAATCTGGTTAATAGTATATTTGCAGAATCTGGCCAACGGTATGTAAACTAATTTCACAAATTATAGTTTTGTTATTATTTTGAGGTGAATTACATTGCTGTTTCACGTTTAGCATGTTCTGGTTTCATTAGATTGATGCAATTCTGCAATGTATTGTGAAACTCCAGAGTAAAATCTTTTTTAAAATCCCTCTGGGTGGTATTAAGCACTAGTGTATCTAATTAATGCTTTAAATATTCTTTCCTATCAGTTTAATCTTCATCTTTATTCTGCCTTGTTATCATATATTAAATGCTCATAGATTGTTTTCATTCTTTTCAAGACTTTATTGTTATTTCATGGCTGAGCATTTAAATACCAGTATTGATTCTTCTCCCATAATACACCACTATAGGCATGTCTACATGTGCATTTAGGAGCACTGAAATTTAATGCACATTATCTTAATGTGCATTAAGGCTATTTAACAAAAGGATGCCATTGTGGCCTAGGAACATGACAGTCAATTTTATCACTGATAAATTTAGTATTTAAAAAGATGTCTAGCATCACAATCATCCAAGTGTCAGGACTGCAACTTTTTTGCTATTTTATTTTCTTTAGAAAAATAGTAAAACTATGTATTCACTAATATCAAAGTAGCAATCTAGACATTTCTCAAAATGTGTTAGAGTCAGCTGAAAAACAGGATGGGCTCATGATTTGGGCATCAGAATAGGGGAGCACCAAAAGCATCATTCAGAGGGCTCAAGTGCCTCTATACCAGGGGTAGGGAACGTTTTTTGGCCAGAGTGCCGAAAAACACCACAATGCCTAGCTTGGAAGGTGTCGGAGTGCCAGCATGCCAGAAAAACAAAATGAGGGCAGGGAGTTCAGGGCAGGGTTCCCTGCTTGTGCCCCTTGTCCCCCACCCAAAGCCCCTGCCCCCCAGCCATGCTGCCCTTGCTCCCCACCCAAAGCCCCTGCCTCCCAGCCCACGCTCTGTGGCTGTCAGCAGCTACCCCAGTTCTGGGTATGAATCTATGATTTTCTTTATTTTTTATCTATATATTAAGTCAAAACAGAAAGTTATACCATTAAATTCCAGATTAATAATTAGTTCAAACAGCTAAATCCACTCTATGTATCATAATGGAAAATAAAATAATTCATGTGTAGCAGAAGAATTCAAGAAATATCTTTTTTATAACTATTCTCAGTCAGAAGCATTTGATTGACACCCAAGACCTGAATCATACATCTCAAATTCATGCTGTAAACAATGGGCATTGTAGGTGCCCAAAGAATCCATAATTTCTCCTGCACTTGTTCTGAATGAAATCATGCTTTAAAGTTTATATTAACTTCCGGTGGAAAAAAGTCTTTACTTTGATTTACCTTGGTACTTTATGAGAGGGTAAACTGTTTTCATCAAGCAGTAGAGAGAGGTAGTTAGCTGTTTTCATCTGGCAGAGCAGGGTGCCACGTTAGGGTGCTTGTACACACCATGGGGGTTTAAGACAGTTTAGTTCTTTCTAAATTGAACTGGTGGGCTTTTAAAAACACAGCTTCAGTTTAGGGACAATTAAACTGAACTAAACCCCCATGGTGTGTACACAATGGTGGGGCCCAATCCTTACTTGCCTCTCCAGCAGTGGGGGGATGGAGGAGGGGAGCTGCCATCAGGCTGAGTGGCCCCTGAGCTCTGTGTGTGTGTGTGGGGGGGGGAATTGCTTCCCTCTGAGGTGGCAATGGCACCCCTCCAGGCAGTACCCGCTCACTGGCACCTGGCCCAGGTGGTCCCGGGGTGCAATGCAGCCACAGAGGGAAGCACTGGCTCCCCCACAGCCGCAGAGGGAAGCACCGGGCCCCTGTGCAGCTCAGGCAGGTTGGCAGGCTCCAGGGAGGGGAAAAAGAAAAAGATCAGGCTCACTAATTTTTTTTTCTTCAGTGGAGCCTGCCTGCATGGGCTGCCACCAGGTCGCACAGCCCCTGAGCTGCACAGGGCCCATTGCTTCCCTCCATGGCTGTTGCACTTTGTTGGGTAGCAAACTAAAATACCTTGAAGGTGTTTTATCTTGCTATGTACCAAAGTCATTTAAAGTGCAATATGCTGCCAAGAGTGTAAACAGCAACATCATTAAAGTATAATACACTGCCGAGAGTGTAAACAGTAACTCCATTAAGGCAGTGTAAAAGGGCATTTAAGCTGCTTTAAAGACCTATTTTGTGGTGTGTACAAAGGCCCTTTCAGACTAACTTAGTCTCAAATTTTAGCCTTATTTGAGTTAGTCTATAAGGTTCCACCCTGCCTTGTATTCTGTTTTCAAATGTGTGTGATTTCTACATGAATGTATTCCTATGTAAAGGATTTCATGAATTAGAGAAATCACAAGCATAGATGAATGTCAATATCAAAACAAAAGGGTTTTTTGTGAACGGTAAAATTCAACCAGTATGTTGTGCTTTAATGTGATATTTCATTTCAGATTCCCAGTGAAAATAACAAACATGTTTATCAATTTAAGCAAAGTCTAGTTAAAAGTATCCTAGAAATTCAGGCCAGATCTCAGTGGGGAATAATACAAGGGTAGGAAGGGATAGGAAATTGTTAAGGTTCTCTTTTGCTGAGTTGCATAAGGCTGTTTCTTTCCAGGGTTGGAAAAAAAATTAATCTAGTTCTCCCTGTTTTCTCCTGTAGCTCCATACTCCCTCCCTCCTCACTTGGAGATCCACCAGGATAATGAGAGAACCCTCTAATAACAGGATTATCTGTTTTTAGTTCAGTGTCTCTGCTAATTAATGCTCCTGGCCACCATTCAGGCTCTTTCAGCAATCTATTGCTCAGTACAGCAGTTTTCCAGGAACTTGTTTTCTAACTACCTCTAAACCTCCTTCAGTGTCTGAAACACCAAAGGTAGGTTTCCTCTGTGGACATTGCTTTGGAAAAAAACTCAACCCTTAACCCACCAAGCTCTAGATCCATGTGAGAAAGGGAGGAGATACCAAACTTTGTAAAATAAGAACCTCTGGCCGCTATTGGGATATGGTACTGTAGGAAGTGAAATGTTCCAGATATCAGCAATATAATTAACTTCTATCATTTTAGCATTTAATAAAGATAGGGATGCAGGCAGGTTTTTATTTTTTGTAGTCTACACTGTGGTCTTTAACTCAAAGAGAAGTCTTTTGGGAAAAGAAAATAGTTAACACCTATAGAGCTAAGTGCTTCCAGATGATTCTCTTGCCATACTTACTGATGCAAATAATTATTTTGAAAACCCATGGAGCCAGTTTACAAAAGCAGAGTCACTCATAACTTCTTTGAACAGGCACGTATCCACAGGAAAAAATCAAGTGATTCAATAACACCTCTTCTACAGGTTGTGGCAGGGCACTCGTAGTACCTGCCACTTTAAGGACTAGGCCAGGGTGGGGCAGGTGCCTGATTAGGACAGCCATTTTAAGGCCCAGCTCCCTGAGCTGAGGGCAGTTTATGATCAGCCAGCAGAGGAGAAACACCTCCCTGCTGAGTTCTGCCAGGAACACCTTGGAGGTAAGGGTGAGGCTATGGGGATGGTTTGGAGGCTTCATTGGTCATGGGCATGACCTAAAAATGCACTGTTCTGGGGAAAGAAGGCCTGGTGGGGCTGCTGGTGGTGTGGTCAGCCCCATGTAAATGCCATGAGTGATCCCCTCCCTGGAGTAAGGCGGGTTGGGGTGCTTTAACCTCAACCCCCCTTTTGGGTGGGTTATTTAATGCAGGGAAGGCCAGGTAATCTTCCTGAAGCACCTGAGCCTGCTGGGGTGAGTGATCCCATGGGGCCATGCATGCTTTGTGAAGCACCTGAGCCAGGAATGGGGGACCCCTGATCTCTGAAAGCCAGGCAAGCAGCTTATACCTGACCTGAGGTACGCGACTGGTCCATGCTGGGGCCAGGACTCAGAGAGGGGTCAAAAGGACTAGGGGTCCACCGTGAGGGATTCCCACAGAACAAAGAAGCTCAGGGTCCTGACTGGCTTGAGATGGGGCCATGGCCTAAGGGGGAGCCAAAGGTCCCAGAGAGGGGACCACAGCTAATGGGCAAAGGGAAAGGCTGAGTAGCTGCCTGGGATGCCATCTGCAAGGCTAGGGCCACAGTGTAGGGGTGGAATGGAGCTGCAGATACCCCCTAAACATTAGGGTTCAAAATGGGAAGCCTCCCATCTTATTAACATCCCAAGGCTATTACATTAAGGTGTGGCAGGTGTGTGAGGTGGGCGGCTGGCCCATAGACGGGAGGCAGGCCAGTGCTTGCACCGGGCATGAAATCTTGCCCCTGTCACCTGAGTGATAACACTAAGAACTCAGAGTGTGTTTAAAGTAGATTCTCAGATACAGTTGGTGGTGACATTTCTAGATAGAGACTCATGTTTAGAACCATACCCCTGCTGCACATCTTCAGCATTAGCAGTAACATGCTTGGCTTTTCACATCATCATTTAAGTAATTTGTTATCTGATACTAAGATTCATAGATTCATTGATAGTAAGGGCTGGAAGGGACTTTGCAAGATCATAGAGTCCAGCCCCCCTGCACTAGGCAGGAAAGACAACTGGGGTCATGTGACCCCAGCAAGGTGACCATCAAGTCTCCTCTTGAAGATTCCTAGAGTAGGTGATTACACCACCTCTGTAGGGAACCTATTCCGCAGTTTGCTGATACTAAGATTCATAGATTCATTGATAGTAAGGGCTGGAAGGGACTTTGCAAGATCATAGAGTCCAGCCCCCCTGCACTAGGCAGGAAAGACAACTGGGGTCATGTGACCCCAGCAAGGTGACCATCAAGTCTCCTCTTGAAGATTCCTAGAGTAGGTGATTACACCACCTCTGTAGGGAACCTATTCCGCAGTTTGGACACCCTAACTGAAGAAGTTTTTCCTAGTGTTAACCCTGAAACAGTTTTCCAGGAGTTTATGGCCATTACTCCTGGTTTTCCCCAAGGCTGCCCTGGTGAACAGTTGTTTGCTGAGCCCCGATGTATTCCCTTGATGTAGCAGTAAGCTGCTACCAAGTACCCTCTCAGTCTTCTCTTTTTTAGGCTGAAGAGTCCCAGGTCCCTCAGCCTTTCCTCTCATGGCTTGCTGTGCAAGTCTCTGATCATAAAGGTGACTGTTCTCTGGACTCTCTCAAGCTATACTACATCCTTGTTGAAGTGTGGTGCCCAGAACTGGACATGGTACTCCAACTGCAGTCTCACCAATGCTGAGTAAAGCAGAAGAATATCTTTCTTGGTTTTGCTTGAGATACATCAATTGCATGCCAGAGTATTATTTGCCCTGCTGGCTACAGCATCGCATTGATGGCTCATACTCATACTGAGGTCCAGTATTACCCCCGGGTCCCTTTCAGTCATGGTGCTGGTCAGTTTGGCACTGCCAAGTCTGTAGGTATGTTGGGGATTGTTCATCCCTAGGTGGAGCACTTTACATTTCTCAATGTTGAACTTCATCTGGTTCCGATCCTCCCTACTTGATAGCCTGTCTAGGTCCATCTATGTCTGTAGCCTATCTTCAAGTATGACCACACTCCCCCATAACTTGGTGTCATTTGTAAACTTGACCAGTGAGCTCTTCACCCCTTCATCCAAATAACTAATAAAGATGTTGAAAAGAACTGGACCAAGCACTGACCCCTGAGGGACACCACTGGCCACTTCTTTCCCGTACGGCACAGATCCATTCATTAGAACTCTCTGGGTCCTACCCCACAGCCAGCTTCCTACCCACCTAACTGTCACTCACTTAAGCCTGCAACCATCCAATTTTCCCATGAGAGCAGATCAAAGGCCTTTTGGAAGTAAAAGTATACAATGTTGACCTCCACTCTCTTATCCAGGTGGCAAGTTACCTGGTTGTAGAAGGAGATGAGATTGTTAAGTCAAGACCTGCCCATGATGAAGGCATGCTGGCTGTCATTCAAATTTCTACCATTTGCAATCTTATTGCACATAGACTCCTTAATGAATTTTTCCAGGATTTTCCCTGGGATAGAAATTAGGCTAATTGGCCTATAGTAACCTGGATCCTCTTTTCTCTCCTTGAAGATGGGCACAACTTTGGCCTTTTTCCAGTACACAGGGAACCTCTCTAGAGCACCATGAGTTTTGGCAGAGTTTCACCAGCACTCTCGAATGAAGTTCATCTGGTCCTGCTGGCTTATATATGTCTAATTTTTTTAACTGATCATGCACCAGTTCAGTGTCAATATTAGGAAAGAGGTCATTCCCACCATGCCTGTTCTGTGCCCTATCTGGCATGATTTTTCTCTTGGCCTGGTGAAATACCAAAGCAAAGCAGTCATTCAGGAGTTCAGTTTTATCTTGAGTGCTGGTAACCAGCTGTCCTGAGTTGTTGAGCAATGGCCCCATACTTCCATTTGTTTTCCTCCTGTTCCCTATGTACCTAAAGAAAGACTTCTTGTTGTCCTTGATGTCCATTGCTAATTTAAGTGCAGTCGCCACCTTAGCCTTTCTAATCTGCTCCCTACAAGTGTGAGCCATTGTTGTATAGTCCTCCTTGGAGATTGTCCCAAGATTCCCTTGTTTTTATGCCTGTTAAGAGGACCATGATTTCCCTCTTTAGCCAAGAGGGCTTCCAAACCCTTTTGCTACCTTCCTTCTACATGGCAATAGTCACTCATGGTCACAGTCTCCCAGCTTTCCTTCAGTTTTTAGGTTGCTGACTAGATCATCCCCTTTAGCCAGTACCAGGTTCAGGAGCGCTTTACCTCTTGTTGGTCCATAGACTTCTTGGGTTAGGTAGAGCTTGTCCATGCACATGAGGAAGCCTTGCAATCGTTCAGATTTGGCTGAGTGCTCTTTCCACAAGATGTCCGGGTAGTTGAAGTCTCCCATGACAACCATGAACGGGAAGCGTGTAGCCTCAGCCTGGAAAATTCCTGGTTGAGCCCTTGTTCCTGGTTGGGGGGTCTATAGTAGACTCCTACAATTGTACCCCCTGTGCCATGATCCCCATGTATTTTAGCCCAGAGGGCCACTGTGTGCCCTCCCTGGATGCCAATGTTAGCTTGCAGGGATGTGTAGCTATCCTTGACATAAAGAGCTACACACACACTGCTTTATCTGAATGATCTCTCCTGTACAAGGTATAGCTATCTATACCTGTGGCCCAGTCATAGGTGGAGTCCCACCAGGTCTCTGTTATTCCTATGAGATTGTAGTCATTCTTGTAGATCATTTCCTTTGGCCAAGACTAAGTCTAGGAGAGTGTTACCTCTGGTTGGCCCATGCACCTCCTGAGTCAGGAAGAGCTCTTCCAAGCAGGTCAGGAAGGAACGCAACTGATCCGACTTGGCTGAGTGTTCCTCCCAAGAGATATCAGGATAATTTAAGTCATCCATGCTGACCATGTCCCATGCACTCATGGCCTCTGTCAGTTCTCGCAAGAACTCCAGATAAAGCTCCTCCCCCTGGTTTGGTGGTCTGTAATATATACCTACAGTTAGGTATCTCTTGCCCCACACACCCCCCACCACCCCACAGTCTGACCCAGAGAGTTTCAAGCCTTTTTTCTTTGAAGCTGATGTCAGCTTTCAAGGATGTGTACTGCTCCTTCACACAGAGAACTATACCTCCTCTTTTCTTCCCTACTTGGTCCTTTCTGTGCAGGGTGTAACCCTCTATGGCTACCTTCCAATCATGTGAAGAGTCCCACCTGGTCTCTGTAATCCCTACTAGATGGTAATGCCCACTGGAGATTAGGAGGACTAGCTCCTCCTGCTTGTTCCCCATGCTCTTGGCATTAGTGTACAGGCACCTCAGTCATCCAGCTGAGACCCTCAACTTCCTGTCACACTGAAGGAGAGCTATTCCCTCAACTCTTGCAAGAGTGGCTCCCCTAGTGTCCCCACCTATGGAGCTTTCTTGTATGTTGGTCCCTGGGCATGCTCCAGTCAGTGTTTCCCTGTCCCCCAGCAATCTTAATTTAAAGCCTTATCTAGAAGATTGGCCATCCTGGCAGAGAACAGGGACGTATCTCTCTGTGTGAGGTGGATGATTTCCCTTCCTAGGAGTCCTCTCTCCTTGAAGTGTGCGCTGTGGTGAACGAAACCAAAGCCCTCTTGGTGGCACCACCACTGGAGTCATTGGTTCACTTCCTTGATGCATCCTTCCCTCCTAGGACCATGGCCCACAACTGGGAGCAGAGATGAAAAGACTACCTGTGCCCCCAACCCCTTAAGCCCAGCCACCAGAGCCCTGTACTCACTCATGACCCAGTCTAGATTGCTCCTGGCCATGTCATTTGTTCCCACATGGATGAGGAGCATGGGGTAGTCAGAGGGCAAGATGAGCCTAGGGATCCTCTCCACAACATCCCAGATGCAGACCCCAGGGAAGTCGCAGACCTCATGGGTTAGGGGATCTGGATGGCAGATGGGTCCCTCGGTGCCCTGCAGGAGAGAATCCCCCACCACCTTGCGCCACCTGTTGGGGGTGACAGCCTGCTGCTTACCCTCCTCCTCCTATGGTGTCACCATCAGAGCCTTCTCATGCATGGGGAGGGGAGCATACCTGTTGTGCAGTGCCAGGGGAGAAGCAGCCTGGCCCTGCATTTCCCAGAGTGCAAGGTAACTGTCTTCCAGGTAGCTCCGGGTGGGTCTTTATGCTCAACTTTCTTGTTGGCCACCATCTCTATCTCCTTCTCTTCTTCCTCCTTCTGAAGAAGGGCCTGGAAGTAGCCATTGATGTAGTCTTCGTGGGCCCTGATGGTGCATAGCTGGCATACCTCCTCCTCAAGCTCCTGCACCTGGCCCTCCAGAGACTCGACTAGGGAGCACACCCCACAAGTGGGGGTGTCTCCATGCCCAGCTGCCAGCAGCTGTGACAGGAAGCCCCCACAGTCTGGGGCCAGAGGCTCTGTCTGGGTGGGGATCTCGGTGGGGATGAGAAGCCTGTGGCCATGATGAGTCACCACCACGGCTGAGTTGTGATGCAACATGTGATACAACAATGGCTTTAGAAGAAAAAAAATGTTATATCCTATTAAATGAGAGGAGTTAGAATCACTATCAGATGTAGCAAATTTCAACTATAAGGGTGCATCCAGACATAAGTGCATGTTTGGTTGCCAGGGACAAGTAGCAGCGGTGCACCTTGTGTCAGTGTTTTTTGTTCCCAAGGAATGCTTGTGCCTGGATATCTAGGGGTCAAAAAAACCCATGGTAAAAAAAACCTGGTGCAGCACACACTCAGGCAGTTTGGCCTTGCAGCATGGAGAACACCAACTGCTGTATGTGGCACTGCAAACATGTTTGCACCACATAGCGCAGTCACGCTCATCTGGATGCACTCTAAGGGTGCATCTACATGAGATGTTTACTGCACAGTTGACTAATTAGCTAGGTAGTAAATGTCTCAGCATCTACACATAAGCCCCTATTGGACTGGAGTAACTAATTTACTCTACAGCAGGATAGTACCTGTAAAGTACACAGAATACTACCACAGCCTGTCAGCTGTGGAGGCTGCCGGGCATGACTCCAGGCACATGGGCTCAGGAGCATTGCAACCTCCCCTTGTGAAGTTTGCTCTGTCAGATGCAAGTCTCTGGCATGCCAGATAGTGGAGCTCCAGACCACAGTGCAGAGGCTGCGTGCCATCAGGAATGGTGAACAAGAGATTGACTCCTAGGTCCAGGCCCTTCACCCCAAGATAGAAGAGGGAAGAGCTAGGTCATCTGTCAGGGCAAGGGAGGCCAAGCGATACTCCCATATTGTCCAGCCAAGGGGTTGGACAAAGGTTGTCTCTGGCCCCAAGGCTCACTGCACCAGGGTTACCACCCCCCTGAATTTCTGCAACAGGTATGAACCCCTTGTAGCACCAGTAGAGCCTGCAGAGCTGCCAGCTCCTGCAAGTGAGGAAGAAATGCAACCAGCTACCATTCTTAAGATGAAATACAGAGTGGTCATTGTGGCAGACTCCCTCCTGAGTGGGACAGAGGGAGCAATCTATTACCCCAGTCCCTTAGCCTGGAAGGTCTGCTGCTTCTCAGGAGCCCGTATCCAGGATGTGGCTGAGAGGATCCCAAAACTAATCTGGCCCTCCAACCACTACCCCATGTTTCTTATCTGTGTGGGCACAAATGACACAGCTTGGAGCAATCCCAGCTGGGTCATGAATGACTGCAGGGCTCTCAGAGTGGAGCTTGGAGGGTTGGGGATGCAGGTGGTTGTTTCCTCAATCCTTCCAGTTTTATGGGTCACAGGCTAAGGAGGGAGACATGAATTGAGGTAGTAAACAGAAGACCATGGCACTGGTGCCATCATGAAGGCTTTGATTTCTACAACCACAGTCTGCACTTCAGAGACGGAGGCAGTGGTCTGTTGGGAAGAGATGGCCTCCACCTCACTCCACTGGGAAAGAAGCTCATCTCAACCAGAATGGCTGACCTGGTCATCCTGGCTTTAAACTAAGCTCACTGGTGAATGGGCAGATAATCACCAGAGCAAGTTCACTAAGCATCGACCACAAAATCAGCAAGTTAGGATGCTCAAGGGAACCCACTCCTACCCCAGCCTAGGAAGAGAGCTTCTCCATGAGTGCAAGGAAACCTAGGGCCTCCAATGGCACACTTACTTGCCTGTACACTAATGCTAGGAATTTGGGAAATAAACAGGAGGAACTGGCCCTTTTACTAAACAAAACTTACTACCATCTCATAGGGATAATGGAGACCTGGTGGAACTCCTCCTGTGACTGGACTAGGGGTATAAATGGCTATACCCTGTGCAGGAGAGACCATGCTGAAAAAAGGTGTGGGGCTGTAGCTGTCTCTGTGAAGGAGAGCTACACTTCCCTACAAGCTGAGATTGGCACCCAAGGAGGACAACTGGAGACCCTCTGGGTTACAATACGAGGGGAACATGGTGAAGGGGATACAATGGTAGGAGTCTACTACATTCCTCCAAATCAGGAACAAGAGCTTGACCAAGAATTCTCCAGGGAACTGGCTGAGGCTGCACACTCTTGGTGCATGGTTGTCATGGGAGACTTCAACTACCCAAACATCTCATGGGAAGAGCACTTGGCCAAATCCAATCAATCTCAAAGCTTCCCCACATGCATGAATGAGCTATATCTATCTCAATAAGTTTACGGGCTGACAAGAAGTAAGATACTGCAGGACCTGGTACTGGGCCAAAGGGGATGATCTAATCAGCAACCTAAGAATTGAAGGGAAGCTGGGTGACAGTGACCACAAGTTGATCACTTTCACTATCTATCACAAAGCTGGCAAGTCAGTCAGCAGTGCAGTAGTCCTCAAGTTTAAGAAAGCCAACTTTCATAAGCACAAGAGGCTTGTTCTTGAGGAGCTGAGAGGCCACACTTTGTCAGGGAGGGGAGTTCATGATAAGTAGTTGCTCCTTAAGGAAGCAATCCTAGAAGCACAAAGGAAGTCCATCCCAACCCATAGGAAAGGTGGTAAGGGTTAAAAAATCCCTTGGCTCAACAGGGAACTCATGGATCCTCTATATCTAAAAAGAGAAGCTTATAAAGGATGGAAGACAGGAAACACCACTAAGGAGTATTCTGCACTGGTTTGCACCTGTAGAGAGAACTAGGAAAGCCAAGGCTGCAACCAAACTCAAACTGACCATACAAATCAAGAATAATATAAAGTCCTTCAGATATGTAGGGAATTGAAAGAAAAAAAGGGCAACATTGGACCCCTGCTAAACTAGTTGGGGCAGCTGACTACCAACACCCAGGAAAAAGCCGATCTGCTTAATGATTACTTTCCTTCGGTTTTTCACCAGCCCAAACGGACCACCCTGTCTAACGTGATGTGAGATGACCAGGGTAAGGTTGAATATATGCCCAACCATTGCCATAGATCTTGTGAAGGAGCATCTTGAGAGGCTGGACCCCCCACAAATCAGCTGGTCCAGATAGATTGCACCCAAGAATGCTAAAGTAATTGGCAGACATCATAGCACAGCCACTGGCAAGGATATTTGAGAACTCATGGTGCTCAGGCGAAGTACCTGAAGATTGGAAGAGGGACAATGTGGTGGCTATCTTCAAGAAAGGGAGGAAAGAAGACCCAGGAAACAACAGGCCAATCAGTTTGACCTCAATCCCTGGGAAGGTCTTGGAAAAAATTATTAAAGAAACCATTCTTGACAGGCCAGCAGAGGTTAGTTGTGGGTAGGTCTTGCCTGACCAATCTCATTTCCTTCTATGACCAGGTGATGTATTACCTGGACAAAAAGGAAGAGGTTGATATCATATATTTGGACTTTTAAAAAGCCTTTGACCTGGTGTCCCATTATGTCCTCATGGAAAAATTGGGCAACTATGGCCTCGACTACTCCACAGTCAGATGGCTGGGAAACTGGCTCTGAGGTCAGACCAAGAGAATGGTAGTTGATGGAATTGAATCAACATGGCACTCTGATTAGTGGTGCCCCCCAAGGCTCCATTCTTGGACCTGTACTCTTTAATGTCTTTACATACTATCTGGACTCTGGTGTCAGAAGTGGACTGGCTAAGTTCACTGATGACACCAACACCAGACTCTGGGGAAGAGAATCCACACTGGAGGATAGGCTAGTGATCAATGCCAACCTCGATAGGCTTGCAAGATGGGTGGATGAAAATCTGATGGCATTCAATATGGAGAAATGCATGGTGCTCTACCTGGGCAGGGGAAAAAAAACACATCACACTTATAGGCTTGGCAATGCTACACTCACTAGCACCATGACTGAAAGAGGCTTGGGGGTTATGATTGAGGACAAGGTAAACATGAGCCACCAATGCAATACTGTAGCTGGCAAAGTGAACAAAACTCTGGCTTGAATCTACCGATGCATCTTGAACAAGACCCAGAACAACATCCTCCCACTGTACTCAGCCTTGGTGCAGCTGCAGCTGAAGTACTGCATCCAATTCCAGGCTCCACAATTCAGGAAGGATGTGGAGAAGTTTGAAAGAGTCCAGAGGAGAGCCATGTACATGATCAGAGGGCAAGAGAACAGGTGTTATGAAGAGGGGCTGCAAGCTTTGGGACTCTTCAGGGATGACTTGGCAGCAGCTTGTAAGTACATAAGGGTTGTGCATCAGGATCTGGGAGAATACCTGTTCACCAGAGCAACCCAAGGGACGAGAAGGTCCAATGGTCGCAAACTCCTGCAAGACCATTTTAGAATGGACGTAAGGAAAAACTTCTTTACTGTCTGAGTCCCCAAGGCCTGGAACAGACTCCCCCCATGGGTGGTGCAAACACCTACTCTGGACACTTTCAAGAATCATTCAGATGCTTATCTTGGTGGAATCCTTTGACCCTAGCTGACTTGGGGGCTGGACCTGATGATCTTATGAGGTCCCTCCCAGCTGTAATGTCTATGAAATCTATGAAATATAAGTACTTGTAAATACAAGTACTATCCTGCTGTGGAGTAAAAAACTTCAGACACTGCACATGTAGACACTGCACCAGCTGGCTGGGGCATGAGTGTGCTTCAGTGCTGGGGCTGCCTGTCAGCTAGCCCTTCACTGAAGTACCCTTGTGCACCAACCAGCCCCTCCACAGAATGTTGAACCACAGGGAGCAGCACCGGGCCAGCAGACTGACCCCCAGTGCTCCCTGGCAGCTGAGGCTGCTCTGCCTCAATGTGCACATATCCAGAGTGCACATACAGATGCATACCCAGCTTGAATACACTCCATAGCGATAAGCTCTGAAGTTTATTCAAGTTCATTAATAGGCACAAGTAGATGCGCCATAAGGGCACATCCAGATGAGCATGCACATGCAGTATGCAGTGCTGCAGACCTGTCTGTGGCACTGCACACCACACGTGCCACACATGCAGGCATTCCTTGCACTGCTAATTTGCAGCACGAGGCATTTTTTATGACGTCGGAAGATTCCAGTGTAAAAAAAAGCCTGCACTAGAAAAAAGTGGGACAGCACACACAGTGGCAGCTTCACTGCTTGAAAATGAAGCCTGGTCAACTAGAACCACACTCTGGGATTGCCACTGTTGGGGCCCTGTGAGCCCCCCAGGACCTCAGGTAAGGTTGCTGGGGCAAGCCCAGGTTTGAAATTATGTGCTGCTGCTATTTGTCCCAGGAGAAATGCATGTGTGAGCTCATCTGCATGTGCCCTAAGAGTAGAATCTTAATATTTACGTAGAGAAAGACCTCTAAAGGTATTTTTTGCATTGTTGCAAAATTATAAGAGATTAATATTATTAATTTTTAATAATAATATATAATATTATTATTATATTATAAGAGATTAATAAAGGCAGTGAGTAGGAAGTAGAGTTGCTTAGAAATTTTCTATTAAAGTTTTCTTGCAGGCTTGGGGCTTAAAAGTGTAGAATTTATTAATGAGAGCTGGTTGTTTCTAGCCTTATGAAAATCACCCTCTGTTAAAATAAAAAATCACATTTGCTTCAGAACCATTCTACATTGACACCACCAGACAACAGTACTATTCTGTTTTGATAAATAGATCGATGCACAAAACTGGTGACCATCCTATTAACTACATTAAGGGACTTGTTACACATTAGACTGTGGGCTGTCCAAATGTTGGTAGGTGTTAGTGCTAGCTCAGGCTTGGAGCCATCACACTTCAGGCTAGCAGGGACCTGGAGTACTGAAAGGTAAGAATCCCTTCTCTCCTATTCTGGGATTCCCCTACTCCCCATGCTCCCTGCCCCCCTGCTCACCTACTAACTTGTGGCTCCTGGCCAGCAGCAGGGTTGACCCTTCCCTGCTTTATCCCCCAGCACAGATGGCCACAAATAAGTGGGGGGGACAT
>NW_005841967.1:1685867-1697175 GCF_000455745.1 Alligator sinensis | reverse complement strand
AGGGGGCCCAATCTAGGCTAGTGGGGGAGGGGGGGAAGATAGTGGTGGTGAAGACAGGGTGCTTACATTAAGGTGTAGCCTAGAGTAGATACACCTTAGTGTAACACAAGCTGGAGCTGCATAACTGCCCTGGAGCTGCATAACTTTGAGCTGCCTAATAAGTACTTAGAACTAGTTTCACATGTTAACGTGCGGACAATACAGGTATTAAAAGCTCCAATAGCCACCCAAAAATACCATATAACAAGGCCCTTGGACTGATAAAACATTGGCTAGAGCCAAAGCCATGAAAGCTATTTGTGGTATGTATTGTGTCATCAAGGATTATGCTAGTGAAGAAAGTTGGAAGTTGCTCCATGTTTGACAGACTGTTCAGTGCTTCATAACTACTGAGTCCCTCAGACTCTCTCACATGTTATCCTTGTCCTGACTTTAGGGGTATGTTAAAATGTAAATAGCTAAGTGACCAGTGTGCTATCACCATTGCCAATTATGCTGACCAATAATATCTCATTGCCTCTTTGTACTCTCCCTCATCAGACTATATGCATCTGATGACTTTTCTTCGGGTGAAAGTTCTTTGGGGCAGGAACAGTGTTACAGTTCTTGCTTTGAGGAGCAGGTAAGCACAGTGCTGTTATGGTCTGCGGGCAAGGCTTCTAGGTGCTAGAGTAATACAACTTTATTGCAGTCAATAAATTACAATAATTTCAAAACTGGTGCTAAACACTGGGAACCCTAGTCTGTGTAGGTCTCCAGTGGCAGACTAGACATGCAATTCAGGCTTGCTATGAGCAGGTTACTTAACCCAGGCTTGCAAATGGCTGCAGCAGTTGTGGAGCAGCAACAGCTGGAACCTTTTTCAGTGCGAGAGAAGACCTCAATGGAGACAAGATTAAAAAGGACCAGTCATAGGGACATAATATGAGAATAAAGCCACAGTCAGGCTAGATTACAGCGGCAGCAATACTGGGTTAACTGTCTCCATTCTAAAACCTTCCGAATCAGTCACTAAAATGCACTGAAATTAATCCTGGTGTTAGTCTGCTTGTTTCTGCTGAGAACAGTTTATACAGGACTTGCATGTTTATACAGCACTGTTACAGTGCCCTTTAGAGTGTTTACATAATATTGCATCAACATGCTGCAGATTGATATGTATCTTAGCAACTGTGTTAAGCTCACAATGGGCTAAACCTCAAACAGGAATCAAATACTTTGGATACTTAGGTACTTAGAATATGAGAAGAGTAGGAAATTTACAAGCTTATTCAGAGCATAACCTACACTAAATTTTATGCCAACCCTTCAATCACATGCTGAAGTCATCAAAGGTTAATAAGTGTATTGAAACTATAATTAAAATAGAAGATATATACAGTATCTCTAGAAAATGAATACCATGAAAAAAATGTAGTTCAAGATAAAAATTGAATGAACTCTTAATTAAAACTACAAGTGGGAAAAAAAAAAGACAAATTCTATACTGATACAAAATTTATCTGAGCAGTTATCAATGGAAAGGTAAACTTCAAGGCATATAGATTTGGCAAAGTCTGTATATAAGGTGACTTCCAATATCCAGCACAATACCCATGATCCAGGAACAAATCTTTTCCTTTTGTTAATTAAATACTACTTAGCTATGAAACTGTGGAATACCCTGACTGAATGTACTGTGCACTGAGAGGTTCCAGTTAGACTATCAAATGTGTGCAAAGTGGTATAATTCATGTGGGGTGACCGAGGCAGCAGCCCTACACACCACTGTGACTTTGGAAGGGAGTAAGGGGAAAAATAACAGTTGCTGCTGCAGCAGCACAACTGCACTGGCAGCATGGAAGTCACTGTGTGGGGGCAAATTTGCTACTGGGAATAAATCCCGGTAGCAAAAAACCCCCCTGGCACAGAGAAAAGCAGTGCGCAGTGTGCACTGGCAGACATGGAGGCTAGGTCCTCCCAGGAGACACTGTCAGCCAGAGTGTCACCACTTCTTTAGTTTTCCCCTGGCTCCTCCACAATGGCAGGCGCTGGGAGAAGTGGGGAAACAGCAGTTTACCTGAAGTGGGCAATTTGCCCTACACCAAACCACACATATAGGGACATGTACCATGGCAGAATGTAGCAGCACAAATTTGTGCTGCTCCTTTTATTGCCACAGCAAGTGCACACCCCTGCATGTGTATATCTCCACCCCACCCCAAATCTTTTCCCTTCATATGATGCACTGCATCTGTAGGCCTCAATGCTCAGGTACAGGGTTTGACCCTAAAATAGTGAGAGCTACTCTAAATTAAATAGATTACAACAATGGGAACCCAGTTTTAGGGCCATTTCTGGATAAGTTTGAATGCTACCATAATTTCTTTTGCATACTAAAATATTAAAATGATACTGTCAGCAAGATCATACCATATATGTTAGAATGAAACTTCACCTATAAAACATGCAAAAGCCTTCAAGAAATTTGTCATGCAAAATGTGTTCAAAATTCCTAAGTGCTAATTTATTGCAAGATCTATAACTCAGCTAATGGTTTGCAGGAGCCTGATAGTTAAAGGCATATTAGTAAAAGCATATTAAATATCCTGAGACTGATTTACAGACCTTGCAGTTTCCAAGTCAATAGTTCCTCAGAACCATACCTCAATATCTCCCCCTCAGCCTGTTTTTGACAAGAAAGGGCTGTACTTCCTTTGTGTTCTTAATTTTTTTAATGCTTAATTCTAGTTGTTCTGATCCATTCTTACGCTATCTGGTGAGATTTTAAACAAGAACTGATATTGACAGAATATTAGAAATCTACTCAATACCTTCCTAAACAGGCAGTACTGTCTGTCTCACTTGCTCCTAGCCAACAGATATGTACACACAAAGTAGATGTCCTTCAAAACGAAAACCCATGCTGATTCACTAGAGAGAATATTCCTATTGCACCTACATTAGAAGGGACAAAAGAGGAATTTAAAAGTCCATGTAATACGAATTGATATCACTGAAAAAACTAGGCCATTATTTCATCCTATGAGACTTGGTTCTCGTTCAGCTCTGTTCTTCTTCTATCACCCTCTCATAAAGGTGTCTAATTAATTCCAAAAAGCTTTTGAAGGGAATTCCAAAAATCTCTTTGAAGGAAAAATGAACGTGATATTCAAAACAGTCTTGAGCTATACTGTCTTTCTGAATGAATTCCACAGTTGTAGTGAACCAGAGGCATGCAATCTGAACTTGATGCCCTAATGATGACAGAGCTGGGGTGTATTCACATTTAAACTGGGGTTCAAATTGTGTTCAGGTACACAGTCCAATTTAAATTTTGTCCAATTTAATGTAAATAAATAAAAGAAACGCAAACAGCTTAGGAAACTGCATTATCCCTCCACCTGCTGAAATGACATGGGCACTTGACTTTCAAATACCTCAGAATGTAAAAGAGTGGAGAATGGGAAATGCATATAAATGCTTAAAAGATGAGGATAAACCAGTAGGAACCCAAATGGCTGTTCTTCTGCATACCTGAGTACAGAAATAAAAGGAGACGTATCTTTTGAGGAGTGTGCATCTCAGTCCAGGAGCCACAAACACACCCTTGTATTCACTGGAAAGTGGATTACAGGCAAGGACCGTCTCAATGGAGCCTGAAAGGTGACTATAACTCACAACTGGGCCCGCTGCCATTTTGAAATGTGGGACATTGAATACATGTGATGCTATGGGCACTTTAATTAGAGCAGCTCCAGCAGACTCAGTTGAGTCTGCTCCAACATGCTGGAATTGCAGCATATTGGTGCAGCCTCTGCGCTCATGTATAGGCACCCTACATTTTTAGTGACGCTTTAATATGCATTAAAATAGACCAATGCACATTAAAGCGCTTGTGTAGATATGCCTAGTGGCTATTAATAGATCCAGGTTGAAACTACAACTGAGTAGATGTGCAGTGAATACACATGCAAGCCATGCTCCTTGCTTCTGCTTGCACAGTAGAAAGGAGCATTTTGGAGATGTATGTCCACATTTTGCAAAGATGTCCAGAGTAGAGTAGTCCTCCTGGAGCTAGATATAACAAAGGGATGGCCAGACCCTGCTAGCAGAGCAGTGAAAAGCAGATGTGAATATGATGCAAGGTACTTTTCCAAGTAGTTAAAAGAGCTCAAGCTTTAATATTCTAAGGTCCAGGATCTGTCTGTCTGTGAAGATCCACAAGCAGAAGGAGAAAGTGCAGGGAGATCTCTCTCCTGCTTTCCTAGATAGGGAAACTACAATCCTAACTCTGGGTTGGGAAGGCTAGACACTTATTAATTTAGGCTGCAGCACACCTAACTTTTAATCTCCGAAGTCCATTATTGGAGCTAGCCTATATACCATTTTCGTACACCATTTACTACAGTATTTGAAAGAAAGCTTCCCTTCAGATGGCGTAGCTATCAATGTTAGCCACTCTAGTGCATCACTCACCTTGTAGTTGTCTAGTCTAAAATAATCTAAATCAAATTTGCAGCTTTGTGTTCATTCACTTTTATGTGAACATAAAGGCTGTCACTGTAGCTGATCCAGCAGCTATACATACATACTAAACAGAAGAGTTTAAAATAGAAGAACTTGACATTTGAGACCCCCCCCCCCCATGGAAGATGAGTAAATCACCCATTTCTCTCCTCCTCTCAGCCCCCCCTCCCTCTTGAATAATACAGCTCTATATATCCCTGTGTTAGCTCTGGCATGTACTTTATTATATCAAAGCCAACTAATAAATCTAAAAGAAGCAATAGAAGTGGCCAATTTAAGACACTGTAGAACACTCAAAAATTAAGGGACTTAGAATCATAGTCACTAAATTGTTAGTGTAAGGAAAACTGTGTAATGAATTCCCACAAGGGCTGTAATAGTCACAGATCTCATGAACTTCTTTTCCAAGTGCAAGGTTCACTTCTCTTTTTCCAAGCTTTGTTTAGTGCAAATGCACAGAACATCTTACACAAATACATTTCTTGCAAAATCTAAATTAAAAAAATCTGCATTCAATATTCCCACTGAGGAGAAGAGAAAAAGATGGAAAGAACTTCATGTTCTGATGTTAGTCACTTTATGTACTGGCAGGCGCTCAGATATGACTGTCATGGGTGAATGTGCCTAGGAAAGAACTTCAGCAACGTGACAAGTATGTATTCTGTTGTAAAACCTCATAATCTCACAGTGAGCTCAAGAAAAGGCTGCCAGTTCCTCATTCCTCTGGTTCAGTTCTTAACTGTCTGAAAGTGTCCCTGAGATAGGTTCCCCTTGTTGATAGCATTCATAGTTCTCAGGAGGTATTATTTAGAAATGAGATGTTTTCCCCTTAAATAGGTTATTTGCAATAAATAAATAAGTAACAAAACAAATCCTCCACATCCCCAACTCTCAGTTGTCCTCAAACAAATTTGGGCCAAAATTGCTAAATGGTTTCAGCTGGGGAAAAAAAAAAGTCAGGGCTACCTTCACAAAAGAGGACAGACTGGTGATTGTTTGCCTTTAACCCAATCACCTTGTGGTTTCTCATTCATTCAGGATGTGGAAGCTCTCAGTTCAATTCTCTCCCATGCTTAAGGGCATATGAACTGACCACCTCCCCTCTTCCAGATGCCCAGCCTAATAGCTATACCACTGAATCAAAAAGTACCCCCTTCTGTACCTGCTGCAGTTTTGTGAATTTATCCATTTCCGTTGCTTTGCTTTCCTTATGCATGCATGTAGATGTTTTGTATTAAGAGAAGCATTTCAATCCATTTTTTTCCTTTGGCAAAAAAACACAGATAGACACAGACACCCACTCACCCCCATGCACGCACGCACGCACGCACGCACGCACACACACACACACACACACACACTTTGGTCAATCCAATTGGAATCTTTTAATTATTTTCTTGTTTCAGCTGCTCAACTCCTGCTCCCCCCACCCCCACCTACCCTCTCCCACTCAAAAAAAAAAAAATTTAGTTATTCACTTGGCCCTAATTCTGCTGCACGGTTCCACTTGTCTTAGGAGAGGCCATACATTCACCGGAATGAACATCTGGCCTCTGTAACTGAGGACAGTAATGTCTGTATATTGTATGTTACCTTTATTAAAATGATATTATGTAGAAAGTAGAATAAGTAAGTTGCACAAAAATATGCCCAGACTGAATTACTGATTCTTCCACCAATAATAATAGAGCTTGCAAGGTCTTGAAAAGTGCAACTGCCTGGAAGAGGTATGCCGCCTGCCACAGCTTGAACAGTTCTCACAGATCTGAGCTGCAACACTCACATTCAAAAATACTGAAATAATTTTCTATATCAACACAATTGTAACAGCTCATGAGATCCAGTAAAGAAAATCCACTGCGGGAGGGGACCCTAGATTTAAATATTCAAAACTTTGTAAATAAATAACACAAGGTTAAATTTAATCAACTGAAAGGAATTGTTTTCCCAATGAATTTTTGAGAACACATTTAATGTCACATGAAAGAGCATAGGAGGAACTGGCAAGCAGAGGGAGGAAGGTAAATGAAAAACAAAAACCCACTGTTGTGGAAACAGAATGCACTTACTTGTGGGAGAACAAACTGTATGGCCATTGTAAAGGTAAGTAAACCTGTATGATTAAACCTGCCTTTAAGACAGGTTTTTGGTTAGAGTGGATGGTTCTTGAAGAATTCTGCTAGAACAGTGCCTGTATAAAAATTAGTTTGAACCTGGTTCAGCTATAGGCAATTTCTGATGAATGTTGAATAGTCTACCTGGGATGATTTGTTCATCCTCTTGCTTTCCCTTATACCAATATAGGAACACCTTTTGAGCAATCCCATGTACATCAGACCATTTAGATAGTGCTGTCTCTAAATGGAGATGCTTCCTGGTCAAGATAAAGATGTGATGTAGCTCTTCTGAAAATCTTAAGCTACCATTGTCCACCCATATACTTATTTTATGAATAATCAGAGGGTCTTCAGGGACAGTTTCACAAAGGCTTTTAGGCATTTGTCTCCTATTGCTAAATTATCTCCTAAAGTGTGTGTCATATAGATAAAGTCTCATCACTCTACACACAGGTATGAGGTGGGGTAGGGGAAGCTGGGGCCAGCACCTAAGCGGGCCCCAGTAGCCTTATTTGGGGTCCTGGGGGCCTCCTGGGGCTGCAGCGGCAGTGATCTGGGTGAGTGGAGCCTGGCTGGCATCTAGAACATGGCTCTGGCTAGACAGGCTCCAATTTTGGGCAGTACATAGTACAGCCACATGCACAGCACTGCTTTTATTTGCCCCATTTTTTTTAGGTACCAGGAGTTCCCAGTAACTAATTTTGCCACCACACTGCAAATATGCAGCATGGGGAACCAATTCACATGTACCACGTGTCTTTGAGGTACCGCAAACTACACGTTCCTGCTCATGGAGACATGGTCCCTGATTGCAGAGAGTAGAGCCTTGCAAAGAGAGAGAGTAGCTGAAACCTGCTGACTAACTGGAGCAAGTTGAATTTGTTAACCCTTCCTAGAGATAAGAGATGTGGCAGGGGTATCTGCTTGGAGGATTCAGTTGCTAAGACAGATCAAGCTGTGTTGGTGTCACAGTGAAAGGACTTAGCTTGGAATTGATATTAACAAATTTAAATAAATAAAGTGTGGCTTCTAGATGGAGGTGAGTTTTGGAGCTGCACAGGATATAATCACTGTTTTGGAGCAGAGTAGGAAGACAGCCCACATGTGGTGTACTGGAAAGGTGTGGGTTATAGAAGAATAGAGTAATTTTGCTTTTCCAGTTTTTTTATTTACATGCAGACAGTTAAAGAAGAGGTGTGTAACAAGTGTGGTACCACCTGACAATAAATGGCCACTTTTCTAAGATAATCTCAGAAAGCAAATTAGCCTAAAGAGCTAGACAATATATGATTGTACCATGTATTATGTATTTTATGTAACATCTTAAATATGGTTCTAAAAACATATTTTGGTCCGAAAATTACAATTCTGATTTATATAAAAGAGAACAAAAGAAAAACAACAGTACAAAGCAATACTAATACAAAATTTGTTTCACAAACAAATTGAAACTAGCTAAGATTATCATGTGTGAATGTACAGGGTAAATCATTACAAGAAGCACCATAGGAGTCAACAAAGAAAGCAAGAGGCCCCTGGGATTCCATATGGGCTTTAAGAAGAGACATGCTGTTTGAGAACAAAGAATTTGGTTTGGCATATGAAGATTAAAGGATCAACCTGGTAATATGGAGTAAGAATAGTAAGAATTTTAACATTAAAAGGATCTTGAACTTAATTCTGTAGTTCCTGTGGAAGAAGCATGTGGAAGCAATGTGGTTCTAATATGTGAACCATATGAATAACTCATGTGGAAATTTAGATATTTCACCCTTCTCAATTCTTGGAGGTTTTTAAAACTCAGAGGGCAGATCTACATATGCTATTACTGCTATAAAGGCTTACTGCACATTAAAAGTCTGCTCTCAGTCATCATCTACACATAGGGCACATCTACATGAGACACTACTGTGTGGTGGTTACTGAGCATTTATTTAGTACTTGATTATACAAGTGCTTATACAAGTACTAAATAATAAATGCACACTAACCAGAGTTACTGTGTTAAAGTGCTGGTGAACATCTTTTAAGTGACACTACTGTGCAGTAGCCTAATAACACTGTGCAGTAGAATATTAGCACTGTTAGTGCTGTTACACACTAATGCACAGTATTATTCAACTGCTGTGCAGTCAGCATCTCGTATAGGTGTGCCTATGCTGCTACCTGTATTTACAGGTAGTAGCTAACTGTGCAGTAGACTAATTTACTGTGATGTAAATGGAGCACACATTTAGACACTGGGCACATCTACATGAGACACTTAATGTGTATTGGATTAATTCTACTGAGCATTAGCACAGCTGGAAAACACTGTGCTAATGTGCAGTACCTTTAGTCCAATGTGCATTAAGCATCACACAAAAAACCCATTCATCTACACTCACTAATGCCCTGTAGTGCCAATTACAGCACATTAAGTTATTACCGCTTATTACAGGTACTAAACTTAATGCACCATACTTATGATGCATTAATGAATGTGTAAACATGTCCACTGATGCTTTACTGTACAGTAGATTACTCTACTGCACAGTAAAGCATGCTGTGTAGATACACCCAGAGTGCTTGACAGCTATAATTGTCCAGTTGATAAATCAAACTTTTCTTTAGAATTACAGTGGTAACTTAATTCAGCACAAGATTTTGTAGGACATTCAAAACATTTCACTGCCTGAGATAGAAATGTCTGGTATACATATAAGGCATATAAGGAATCCTGCATAGAGATATATAATAACGTAACAGCAGACCCAGGGGAATTAATTTTTTATTTGGTAAAGCCTTTTCAGGGTATTAAACTTCTTCCTTTCAAATTAAGGTTAGATCCTATCAGGTATAGTAGAAAAAATTGGAAACATTAATATTATAAAAACCTTTTAATGGGAGGAAGAGTTGATATTCTCCCATTTGTAGTCAATGGGAAATGGTATTGTGACTCAAGCTATACTTGATATTACAGCTACTCAGAAACTCTTGACTGAACAGTTTTCTTATTGGAAATGCAAAATCAAAATATTTATACAGGGAAAATGTTGATTTTTCTGAAAATTCTGATGTTTCTCATTACAAAACCTGAACATGATAGCCATACTGCTAGAAGATGCAAAGAAGAAAGAACTTAATTGATAAGTGCTTTCCAAATGAGGAGTCACAGCTAGGCTCAGGATGAGGTAGGCTGAGTGGCAGATAAAAGCACTGTCTCCTGCCCTGGTCTGTATCACTGTTGCCACACTTGCAATGGACTGCAATAAGGGTGTGCTCAGTTCCAGTGGCCAGTCAGAAAGGATCTTTTCATTTTCACAGGAGCAGAAATTGACAAGAGGACTTCAAATGAGCAACGAGCAAGACAAAATTCCAGGTCTCAGATCTCTTTTCCCCCCTAGAAATCTCTTCCATGAAAAAAGTCATGTTTTCTGACTTTTTGTCCTGATTCAGGAACACAAAAAAATCCAAAAATAGGGGGGGGGTTTGAGAAAATAGATTATTTTTTTTAGCTTGCTTTATTAGATGTAATCATTAGACACCCAAGCAATTCCAGCAGAATATAAACACCATCAATTAAATAGATAAATGGATTTTTCACAGCTGTGGATACTGTTCCATTTGCCTCCATGGGGACAAGTCATAGGAGTACAGATGCTTCCGGATGAGTAAGAGTTGCAGAGGTCCACCTGTGATAAGCAATGTCATGGCAAATTATGAAATATACCATTGTCTGCTAAATTTTTTAGGGTTTCATAGAGACTCCCTACATTTTAGCCAGTTTCAGCTATTTCAACCTCCTCTGTACTGCCTAGTGCTATACAGATCAAATTCTATAGCCATTGCTTCCTCCACATTACCTTTTCCCCATCTCTATTATCTATCTCACTCAGTGTCCAAATCTCCCCCTGTCCCCATGCACGTGTTTCTTTCCAAATAAATGTTTTTTTTAGGGGACCAAAGAAAAGATAAAAATAACTTTTAATCTTATCTCCTGTCTTTAACATTCATTTTAACCTCTTTTATATCCAAAGATGATTTTCAGGATATACCACAAGAAAAGAGCAGATAATGATGCCAACAGTCCCTCTGGCATAATAGAAATATAAAACAAAATGAAATTGCCACTGGCTCTAAAGCTAACATCAAAGATGATTAGAATAACAGCGTGCAATGTCTTAATATTACAGATCATATTCTTCTTTCCCTGTTTGAAAAGGATTCATATAGCCAGCTTGCTATGAAAGTATTTATTTTTCAGCTTTATCTTCAGCAATCATGCTTAGGGTCTCATCTCATTTCTTTATGTTGAATAGCTGCTATTCTGCAAAGTAGTGGCATTGACCACTGATTGCCACCAATATTATACACTGTTCCCTTGTGAATGAGTCTAGTTCTTGGAAGGTGAGCAAGACTTCATTACACATTAGGAGTTCTGAACCACTTTATGTCCCAGAAAGGATTATGGTTGAGTAAGTAGGTGCCTCATTGTTAAAGCCTGGAATCCAAAACCCGAGACCTGTTTCACCAGATGATCTATTTTCAGGGACTTCATCTGAGGGTCTGCCTAGGTTTCTAGCCCCTGGTAATTGTAAAAACCATCTTCAAATTGTGAACCAAGAAGATTTTTGCCTGATTCTTCACAAAGCTTGAAACTACAGCTTTGGAAATTGCTATATCCCATTTTACCTGCTGAA
>NW_005841967.1:1661070-1685836 GCF_000455745.1 Alligator sinensis | reverse complement strand
TGAACCAACAACTGGGCCTTGGCTTGCTCAAAGATTTTTCCTATGAGATGTTTTCAATAATGAGCTTTCAATAAGAGTAGGTTTAAGCCGAATAGGCTAGGGACAGACATTCAAAAAGCCTGAGCCTGAATTGATTCAATCTTTGCAGGTTAGTCTAACCTGGCTAGGTTGAATCGGTTTCTAACCAGACAGATATTCTCTCTGGACTGAAGAAATTCAGGCATAAGCTTGCAATGGTTCAGGCTAGAAGCTGGCAAGGGTTGGGGGGTGCAGTGCATGAATTTGTTCATGATACGGAGCTTTTCAATCTCCCTCCCTGATTATTTGTAGTGTGTGCAGCAAACTGACAGGCAAGCAAGCCAGCGGGGGGAGGATAACAGTGTTTATCACCCAATCAGCAAAACAATAGCCTTTCTCCATTACTTCAAACTCTTTTTAAACAGCTTACCAGCTGACCTGTTGATTAGCTCCAAACAGCCCTAAGCAGTCACTGTTTTGTCTGCCTGTCCCAATGAAATTGAAGACACACACTTCTGCATTAGCTAGTATACCATATACCTAGGTTCCATGGGGCTGGGGTCCCTGCTGTGGGAGATGGGAGGTGGCGGGGGAAAGATGGGAGGAAGGTGGGGTTTCCTGATTGTGTACTGTACATCTGTTCTATTACAGGTTTAAACCAGTTTCTGATCACTTAAATCAGTTTATGTGTAATGTCTGTCCCTAGCCAAAGGGAAATTCTGAGATATCAACATTTTGGAATCTGACAGTTGACTAAGGCTAAACTTTGATACCATTGAAATGTTTTGTTTTATCTCACCTTCAAATATAATACAAAAGTCAGTGTTATGAGAGATGAAATGGTATTGAACAGAAGGGTCAACCTTAGAACTTCATAATTTTCCACTGAATAATACTAATGTCCCATGGAATACATCAATTAAGCATTTTCCAAAAGAAGACTGTCTCACTTGAACATGTTTGCCCAGCTCTCCTTCTAATCATTTTGCTTATAACACACTTATTTTCCCAGCAGTATGGTGAATTGCTGTTTATGTTGTTGACAAATAATGCTCTTTCTAATTTTAGTTACCTCAAGTGATTTATTTCCTGTTTTCCCAGCCCATGATATGCTGAAAATAAATAAAAAATAAACAAATATTAAAACCCATTTCAACTCTTGTATCTAAGCGACACTTAGAACACATTTCTGAAATAGCTTTTGCATCCCGTCTTCTCATTTATTCTATTTGACACTTGCAACTACTGGGCGGAATTCAATGGAAACTATTTGATGATTATCTCTTCTAACTAGAACAAGTCTACAAAAGTCCTGTGCTCATTTTAAACTTTTTCTAAGGAAATAAAAGACTACTTCATCTAGCCAAACATTTCTGCTCCCCAAAAAAGTTATAATTCAAGCTGTATTTATGCTATGCAAAGCAGCAATGCAGTAGTGATGGAAAACTCATATGAAGAGGTACTTACAAATGTGATAGCAGTACTACTATTATCCAGGCACTCTGCCCATATACAAATCAAATACTCAAGAATCTAGTACTAATTTTTGGTATTATGGGAATACCAAAACACCAGTTTCTTCTAGGTTATATGTGATTGTACTGGTTTCAAGAGTGAAGACAAATAACCAACTGTAAGTGGTAATTATTCTAATAAATCCTTGGGCTAGATCTTCAAAAGAGTTCTGTTAATAAGAACATCATACTAAGTGGCCAGATATTCAAGAGCTCAGGATATCAAAGACATGTCTTTTGGAAAATCTGACACCTCATCTCTTTACTGATCTCTAAACACACTCAAATCCTAGTCCCATTGGTGGAGTTACTCACATTCTTAAAGATTTTGCAGGGCCCAGGCCTAATTTTCCAAGTAGTTTGATCTGAAAATTAGCTACAGAATTTGATTCAGAGTTGGAGCATTTAAATGCAGAACTGTTTTGGTTTTAGTTCATTTGTCTAAAAGAGGCTATTTTCTACATTTGTGTTTTGAATCAATCCAACAGTTATCCATACAACATTTTATGTCTGGGTTCCCTTAAGTGATCTCTTTTTGTATAAAAACTGGAACTCTGCTGCTTTCTTCATACTGGCTATCAAAACAGGACGTGTCTACATGTGCCCCTGACTGCACAGGTGTAATTGCATGGTCATTTAGTACTTGCTTTAGTATTTAGTGTGGTTTGTGCCCACTTTAGCAAGTATTAAATTACTGCACAGTAACAGCTGTTACTGTGGCAACAAGCTATTGAGCAGTAGCCTCAGAGTCACGGTTCATGCCCACTGATACTACATCGCCATAGCTCACTCATCACTATGGCTATATAGCATCTCATGTAGATGTGCCCACATAATATAATATTTAGAAGTACATATAGTTCTATTCCATTAGTGAAAAAGATAAGACAAGATGACACTACATTTTTCATTCATTTTTTTAACTTTTCTGAAAACTAAAATTTTACCCTTTCTGAAAATTTTTTATAAGAAGCCCAGACAGTGAAAGCCACGGATCTGAGTTTTGATTATGGTTATTCAAGTTATATAACTGGAGTGATATTGTGTAAGCTTTTTTGGATACCCAAAAATGTTTTCTAGCTATATTTCTGTGAAATAGCAAAATACTTTAGAGGGGTGTGTGTGTGTGCGTGTGCATGCGCGTGTGCGTGCGTGTGCGTGCGTGTGCGTGTGCGTGCGCGTGTTCATGCATCTTTTCACAGAATTTATACAGGCCTCTTTCTTCTCCTTTTGACAGTATAGAGTCCAGAATATAACCAGATCACTTATTCTTTTGTCTCATGTATCCTTATGTCATCAACCAAAAATAGAGCCCTTACTCTCATAGCCCCTGCTCACATGAGAAGTTTCATTGAAGACAATTGGAGTAAGGAATTATTCATTGATTAATGTAAATAAGAACTAGCTTCTTATAATTTTGTAAATTCTTAGCATCATGAAGCAAAGCAGTATTTTTGTTGGTTTTGCTATTGAGAACAATTTTCACAATGAAGACAGTAAATTCTGTGTAGAGAAGAATTTACGCAAATGGTTGTTATGTTTACTGGGACAGATTTCCAGGTTTTCTTTATGAAATTGAAAAGCTTCTCCTTGAATTCAATCTGCCTCTTAAAAGTAGTATCTCTTGGATGAGAAAGTGTTGCACCATTTCTCTGTCATCTTCATATTGATGGAGTAAGTAGGTAACAGTGGATGTGCCTATATTTTATTGTTTTCAGGTCTCTGTGGGGTTATCCAAAATAATTTGAAATCAAACTCAATACTTGATGTCACAAGGGTGAGAGGAGGCCTAGCCCTGGGAATTATAATTTGTGATAAGATATTGACGGACAGTGGGGCTAGCTTTGTAGAAGCAACTTGATTATATTTCAGTTGTGGTGGTATATGTTTGTTTATTTCTGTTGAATAATGGGAGAACTGGAAGTAGTTGTGGGGGCAGAGGAAGCCACAAGTGGGGTACCTGGTAGGCACCCTTACCTGTGAGGCTGAGGCCCAAAGAGCCAGGGCCCAAGTCAGTGGACCTGGGCTGATGAGCCTCAGCTACAGGAAAAAGCGGTTGAAACTGAACAGGCTGAAAAAGGTTGGGGTCAAGGGGCCCAGCTTTAGTTTAGGCAGAGAGAGAGGGGCCACATCTATGCATGCATTTTGCTGCAGAGTAGACTAATTAGCTGCAGAGTAAGGTGTGACCACCTGCATGTGCAACGGTATTAGGCCACAGTAAACTAATTTATGGTGGCATAAAATAATACTGTTGGGGACAGTATTATCTTATGCCAAGGTAATTAAATGCACTCTTTAGATGTTGACTGCAGGTATAAATTGTGCCCGGTCTGCTCCGCCAGCCAGAAGCTAGACTCCTGGCTGCTGCCTAGTCACCTGGTCCATACTTTCATCAATCTCATGCCCTAGCCAACTCCTCTGCTGCCTAGTGACACAACCTGGAGCCCAGGGCTGACCCCCCATATTCCCAACCAGCCTGGGCCTACTCTACTCCAGCTCAAATTTCTGCTGTCCCAGGTACACATGTAGACACTATGCGAGGGGGAAGTTTACTCTGGCTCAGACTGCTCCAGAGGTTATTGTTTTGCATTAATTTCATACGGAGATGTACCCAATAAGAGAGACTTTGGGGGTTGAGGTCTGAACTGCAAGCCAAGTGGGTCAGGGTAAGCCCACAGAGTAGAAAAAGGGGACTACAGAGAGCACCAAGAGCTTGCCAGCTTCTAAGGGAAGCCTCCCCTCTTCATTAGCAAAATCAAAGCATGGCAGGCAAGATCTCAGGGGAAGACCCTGAGAGGCACGAGCAAAGGCTGATCAGGACTAAGGTGGCCATCAAGGGGGTGCCACGGCAGCTGTAAGGCATATCCTGCCACACTGCTATACTTACAAAAGCCATTTCCTGATCTACCTTTCAGCAGCTACTATTACTGCCACCAAGCAGCATAGGAGATAGTCTTCATGTAGACATGGCTAGTAAAGTCAATTTGATCCATAGAAACATGTTGTATTTCCATATCCAAAGGTTGTGTTCTCTCTGAATGAAGATTAAAGACCCTGCTGAATTTTATATACAATGAGAAATTATCCTCCTTTGAGCAATAATATGGCTTTTCTTCACACATTACTGATAATGAGTCTAGGATACTTATTACTGTGCATTGTTTTAATTATAAGTGGACCCCATATATAATTAAACCCCACATTTTCAGGCTCAATTTTAGAGTAAATAGCTTTTTCCTTAAATATTGATTGATAACTACATATAACATATAACAACATTATCTGTGCTTGGTAAGTTCAGATAATACTGCTTTTGCCATTAAAAATATCAGAGAAAAATCAAATAACTCAGGAAAGGGTTCAACAAGTTAACTGCACTGAAAATACTAGATTAATAGCCATGCTGAAAAACATTCTGACATGGTGTTTTTACTGAATACACAAAAATACTTCAAGTATAAAAGTCAAGACTCCTGATTATAGGTCAAATACACATGCAAGTTTAATGTGACTTTCATGTTTTTTTTGGAAGAAATAAAAGATAGACTTAGGTACATTGTGATGATTGTAATGTTCTAATATTTTGCTATCTACATGTTGACTGCATGCCAGAAGTGATATACAATGTAGATCGGGACAAAGCCTGTTTTTATTCCGTTATTACTTTGGCATGGTTTCATCAGCTTGCTAGGAAGTTTAGTCTGGGTACACACCAAGAAAACACTTGTCTATATCCTGCAAAAAGCTCCATTCAGGCATGACTTTGTCTGCATACTGGTGCCCTTTCACTTCCCTTGTGGGCTTAAGGGTCTTCTCATTAAGGAGGATGAGGACCATAATTTGGAAAGTCTCTTGGAGCCCATCAGGATGAAAGGTGTTGTATTAATATTAACTATCATCATATATTGTTCTTGATCTGCATATTCTTTTCCTTTTTAATTCAATTAGAAGTTGAGTATATGGGCATGGACCAAAGTAGAATTGGTTCAATAAAAGCATTTTTGGAACCAATCTACTGGCTACTCTAAGGTGGTTCCCAGTCCCCTATTTGTAGAACACTTTGAACGTTTTAGATTTTACCTTAATGCTAAATGAGGGATTTCTCATGCAATTTTAAAACTATTTCCTGCCCATCTCAAAACCAAAGATTAAAAATGACGTTATTGTAACACACCCTCCTGTCATACATTACCTAAAAAGTCCTTTCAAGATAGAAAATTAAATAAAGAGCAAGATTCTAAATTTCAAGTTAATTCTTTATTCAAGCAAAATTTTTATTGAGCCATATATGGCGGGCCAGTAGGGGGTGCTTTTGCACTAAGCCACCCACCTCACTGTGCCCAACCGACTACCAAGCTCCGAGTGCCTCCCTGGGGGTGCCTTATGTCTGGTCGACCCCCTTCCTGGAGCACACCCGCAAGCCTGGGGGTAACGCTGCCACCACTCACAAGTCTAGGTCTGTTAGTGCCTCTATGCCTCATGGGGTACACAGGGTTTATAGACCTGAAGGGGGTACTCAACCCACTGCAAGAACTTCAGGTGTTTCCCTTAGTCTGAAGCACAAATAGTGGTCTCCCTTAGTCAGCCACACCAAGGAGACCCCAAGGCATAATCTAGACCTTCTCCCAATAAGTCTCCCACACTAGGTACAGAGGAGAACTTTATTGGTTACAGGGAGTATGTTTGGAATAGGGTACATAGATTTCATAGACATTCAGGCTGGAAGGGACCCCAGAGGATCATCGAGTCCAGCCCCCTGCCTCAGGGGTAGGAAGTCAGCAGGGATCATAGGATCCCAGCAAGATAAGCATCCAAATGTGTCTTGAAGGCATTCAAAGTGGGTGCTTGAACCACCTCCAGCAGCAGTCTATTCCAAACCTTGGGGGCTCAGACAGTAAAGAAGTTCTTCCTCAAGTCCAACCTAAATTGGTCACGGCAGAGTTTGTGACCATTTGATCTTGTTATCCCTGGAGTGCTCTGGTGAACAGATGTTCCATCATATCCTGATGAGCACCCCTGATAAACTTATACATGGCCACCAGATCACCCCTGAGCCTGTGCTTTTCTAGGCTGAAGAGTCCCATGGCTCTCAGCCTTTCATCATAAAGTCTGTTTTTCTGACCTCTGATCATGTACGTGGCTCTCCTCTGCACTCTCTCAAGCTTCTCCACATCCTTTTTGAGTTGTGGAGCCCAAAACTGGACACAGTATTCCAGCTGCAGCCTCACCAAGGCTGAGTACAATGGGAGAATGATGTCCCAAGATTTGCTTGAGAAGCATCTATGGATGCAAGCCAGTGTTTTTCTCGCTTTACTAGCTGCAACATCACATTAAGGGCTCATGTGTATCTTGTGGTCAGTCATGACCCCCAAGTCCTTTTCATCTGTAGTGCTAACCAGCGTAGCACTGCCGAGCCTATAAACATGCTGCAGGTTTTTCCTCCCAAGGCGGAGAACTTTGCATTTTTCGGTGTTGAACACCATCAGGTTCTCATCCACCCATTTCATGAGTTTGTCAAGATCTACCTGGATCACCCTCCTGTCCTCAGGCGTGAAGGCTTTACTGCAGAGTTTGGTGTAATTGACAAACTTGGCCAGCCCACTTCTTACACCAATGTCCACATCATTGATGAAGATGTTAAATAGTATAGGCCCTAGGGCAGAGCCTTGAGGGGTCCCACTGGTGACCCTACACCAAGATGATTGGCTTCCATCAACCACCATCCTCTGAGTCCTACCGCAGAGCCAGTTCCCCAGCCAGTGGATCATGGTGAGGTCAAGGCTGCAGTTAGCCAGTTTTGCCAAAAGGTGATCATGGGATGCCAGATCGAAGGCTTTTTTAAAGTCAAGGTATACAACATCAATCTCTTCCCCTTTGTCCAGGTGATAGGTCACCTGGTCATAAAAGGAAATGAGATTGGTCAAGCAAGACCTACCCACAACAAACGCATGCTGGTTATCCCTCAGGATATTGCATCACCTAGTCTGTTAAGGATAGCCTCTTCGCTAATCTTTTCCAAGACCTTCCCTTGGATAGAGGTCAGGCTGATGGGCCTGTAGTTTGCCGGATCTACTTCCCTCCCTACAGGGTAGAGAAATATCAGAGAAATACCTTAGAGCAAAGGGTGGCATGGTAGACTTTGATTATGCATCTGAGTTACTGCAGGCTATATATCTAGTTAGATTTCAAGTAGCTTATCATCCAGAGGCTGATAGGGCTTTCCTTTGGAGGCAGGCAGTTCACAGTGTGTCCATGTGTTTCAAAGAGAGAGAGATAGAGAGCTGCTGAGGTTCAGCTGCTCTCAGTGTCTGCATCATGGCTGCCACCCCTCCTCCTGGGCAGTCTTTTATTTATATAGACCTTATGACCTCATTTACCTGATTCAGTGAAGTCCAGCAGTTGTGGGCTGCCAGCCAACCAATTTGAAATGCATCACTGGTTGCCAGGTAGACTGGCAGGGTCTCTAGCCCCCTCCCAGTCATGATGCCATTGCTTAGAGCAATACGGAGTTTAAGCCTCCACCCAGGTATGTGGGGCCAGTCATGTAGGCAAAGGGAGTAGGTTTCCCCCCTCCCTTAGGAATGTATCCAGCTCAGGTTACAACTCAGGGTTATCTAAAGCAGATGGGGATGCCTGCCCTCTGCAGTGACCATGGTAACCAAACTGTCAGATAGGTCATAAGTTTGATAGCAGAGTTTGGAGAGAGACAGTGTGATGGCATTCTGCCACACCATATCCTAGATGTCTTGGTTTTTACTCATACCAAACTTTCATTTACTTCACTGTTAATTTTCAAGGAAATGTACCTTTCTATATTACATTCTATTGACATTTAAAAAAAAATATGGGTACACGTCAATTGTAACAAATATTTCAGTAGAATAATTCTGCACCATTAAAAACTTCACACTGATCTTCTCTTTGGGAGCGTCTACATGAGACATGTTAATGTGCATTAGCCTAATTCAAGGTGCATTACAGGCATGCGTCTACACGTGCAGGCCCTTAATGTGCATTAAAAAATGGTGAAATTAGGCTAACTGCACCTAAATTTGATACCTGCAAATACATTGTAAATATATTAACGCATGTGTAGACGTGATCTGGCACTAACTCTAGTGCTGGATCTACCCAGTCAGTAGGGGCACATGGCAGGGCTACAGGGATTTGACACTAATTTCAGTGCCAAGTGCACTAACTTTAATGCCAAGTCGCTGCACATGTAGATACCTGCCAAAAATCGCTTAATGTGCATTCGCTTAATGCTCATTACATTTAGTCATGCTTAAATGCATGTGTAGATATGCTCTTTTTGTATTGTTTGCACTTTTACATTTTGTAACATTGAAAATTAAATGTTAAAACAAGGATGGAATAAAGCAGAATTGAAAAGAAGAAAAAAGTATTTGGACTTCTAATTCTTAAATGGTATATAACATAAATTTAATATAGCAAAACAAGTATTTAATGAAACATTTTGAGACATTCATGACAAAGCTATCCAGAGATTCTGAATCACTATATTTTGGAAATTTTGTTACATGAGACATCTTGCAACATTGACTTATCAGTACACTTCTTTCCAGAAGATATGACTTTCCCATGGGCTGGAAATTCCACTTCCTGACTAGTTCTGCTAAAGAATAATATGCCTTAAATCTTCACATTTTCTTGTTCAACTCATACATCTTCCTAAAGGGCTGGTCAGTTGGAAAAGCTTATGTTATACCCCTCAGTAGTAGGAGTAATGTTGAATATTTGTGGACGAATTTATTTTGTTCAGTCCACACTTATGCTGCCGTTCTGCACAAATCTTTTCCTCTTTGGCAACTCCTTCATATTCATCTCTCATTTAAGTCTTTATTCACAATGGCCCTATGCCCATTCTTCTGCAATGAAGAATGTCCCTAACCACAACTGAAATCTCTTTTTTGTTCACTGATTTCAAGGCATGGGAATTTTTTATTTTGCCTAATCTAAAACTTATTAATATCCACATTTATCTCCCTTGACTCCAACTGCAAATAGAAACAAGAACCTAATTTAAAATTATTTTTAAGAGAGCATAGATATCTATGGTATACTTTGGTTGTCCAGTCCTACTATCTGGTGAACAGTTATATTCAGGTGCAGTTATAAGGAACAAGGATTGATTTGGATTTGACATAAACATGCAGTCCTTTTATTCAACCAATTTAAGCCCATTCAAGCTTATGCAGGCTACACTAATGTAAAATCCAGATACATTGCTGGAGCTAAAGTATAATCATATTATTTGCATGAGCAGGACTGGGGACTTCAGATGCTAAATGTCACGTATGGTCATATATGGTAAATCAGGTAACAATCAATTTCAAACCAAGGTGTGAATCATTCTGATTAAGTAAAATGTTCCGACTCTTTGTTAGAGATCCTGGCTACCTAAGAATGAAGTGTGGAAACTTCATTCACCTTTGCAAAATAGCCCTTTCAGTGTCCTTTAATGGATTTTCAGGTTTTACTGTAGAAAAAAAATCAGTGCTGTATTCCTTTACTATAACCCTGTTCAAGAATCTATCAGAATAAATACATTTGCTTTGCAGACCTTAATCAATATAAATACATTTGCCAGGATTTTTTTCAACATGATTGAACAAATGCCAGGATTTCAACAAGTTTAAGCCAAAGCAGTCTGCTTGCATTGAAATATGTGTACAATCAGAAAAAGTTCTGTGCTTAAAAAGGTTTAGAAATAAACATAAATGTATGGATTCATTTTCTTCCTAAAGTTATTAAACTATATTGAAATAGAACAGGGATGTAAATCAGAACAATGTTTTTATACCAAATGCGTTTCATTTCAGCACCCAAAATGGTTATAGATTGGAAATTTTAAATGATTTTAAAATAGAGAATCACAGAAGGAGAGAATGTATAGCAGAAATGTAATATGAGGATAGAACTGTTAGCCAACACTGGTAACATCTCACAGTGGAAGCATCTTCCCCTCCAATTATTTTGCAGCTATTAGAAAGAAACATGCTGCTAAATGAAGGATAAAATCAAACACAGAGAATCCTGCTTACAGTAAACTTGGATGTAGTAAAGTAGAATGAAAGTCCAAATTGCTTCACTGTGGTGTCATGCACATTGCAACTACAATTATTAGCACTGGTTGAGTAATTTGATTCCAGCATTTTTACAATATTTTTCAATGCCTTCTTTTATTATTTGCCAGGCTCTGCGTTTGCTTTGGTAATTTGCTTCAATGTATTCAAATGTCATAGTATTTTTTTACTTTGTTGTTAATGAGCAATACATTTCTTTATTTGACAGATGGACTGATGGAGAGCCGGGGAGATGGGCTACTACAGGGTAGCCATGGGGTAGACGAGCACAAGTTGTGGGTGAGCTGTGGGAGAAGGGGCAGCCGTAAGATTTGACATTTTTCTTCTTTCTGATATGGAAAGAAAAAGACCTTTGATATTTTTCTGGAAAAAAAGAGAATGAGACAAAGTCTGTCTCCAAAATAACCAGTGGCCTAATGGTTAGGATGTTGGCCTGGGATTCTGGAAACCTTGCTTCAAGGTTGTTCTCTTTCTGCGCACAACAGGATCTTGAATTTGCATCTCCTGCTATATCATAAGTGGTCTTACATGCCAGATCATTGGTTAATCTGGAGTGGATCATTTCCTGGTTTGGGCTAGAAATTCCATCCTGGATCTGAGATGCCTTCCTGATGAAAACACCAACATAAGAACATTTCAGCAAGAAAAATTAGTTTTGAGGAATCAGCATTTTTAGTCTTGAAAAGAGACAGAGGGAGAGAAATCAACAACTAGAATATCTAGGTAATCTCCACTTTAGATACATTATTTTTTTCTGCTTGAAGTTTGGTTATGGAATATGGGTAACTGAAATTTCAGCAACTGTGTTTGGTTTAGTAGAGTAAGTATACCTTTATCTGTTTTGCCTGCAAATTTAATTAGTAAATTCCACATAGGATGCATGAGAAACATATCCATAAAAGTGCTTTTAAAATTGCTGGTGTCACATGTGATACCAGCCAGTTATAAAGTCAGCATTTGCCAAGGTTAACAACAAAGCAGTGTTTAACATTACCAAAGTTTTCCCCTGTACTTAGAATGGGTGACACCTGTGGTAAATGGTTGATAATAGTTGACAGATGTTAACTTTATAATGATTTATCCTGTATCTTTCATTCGCCATTTAATCAATATGTTCTTTCAAGATGTCTAATGTTAGAGGAGTGGTTTTGTGCAAGCAGAAATATCAGATTCCAAAAGCTTTGTCAATATTCTAGACCAGGTCTACTGAGTTGTTTGTCCTCGTACACCTCAGGAGCAGGCACTGCATTAAAACTTCATGCATAGTTCTGATCCTGGATATGTTGCTGTCGACCTAGGGTGCTCTATGTTGTACCAGTGTCCTCTGGCCCTTAGATACCACTCTATTTTTGCAGGTATCACTAGGTGAATCTACACGTGCAATTAATATGCCTGAATTTTCTGTGCAGAAAAAGCAGGTGCATTAAACTATGCATGCGCAAACATCTGAACATGTGCCCATCAGGAGCAAATTTGCTTCTGACAGGAGCAGTTCAGTTCAGAGCTGCTCTTGCTCTGCTCTGTCCCCCTGCAGCAGGTTCCCCTGGGTGCCAGCCCTGGGCTGGCAGGGGCACAGGGGCTGGTCCCAATCTCCGTGGGTTGGGGAAGAGCTGTCCTGGCTTCCAGGCAGCTATCTCCCACTCCTGTGGAGATTGGGACCTGTCTTGATCTCCACGGGGCCTAGAGGCAGCTCCCAGCATCCAGGACAGCTCTCCCTGCTCAGCGAAGATCAGGGTGCGTCCTGATTTCTGTGTGGCTGGTAGGCAGCATACAACCAAGCCAGGACAGCTCTCCCTGCCCTTTGTGACCCACTGCTGCCTAGTAGGGTTCTGTGAAATTTTGCCAGGTGTTTCATTTCAAAGCTGTTTTAATGCATTTCAAGCTCAAAACAATGAAATCGAAATGAAAAAAAAGGCTTTGAAACAGCTTCAAAATGAAACGAGGGCCCCCGGATCTGCACACGGGATGACAGCATGCTGCTGTTGCTGGCTGGGGCCAGCACCAGCACTGGGTTCTTACTGGCACAGCCCATGTCAAATACCAGGAAGAACCCAGCGCTGGTGCTGGCCCCAACTGGCAGCATGCTGTCATCCCGTGTGCAGACCAAGGCGCCCGCGCCCCCTGGGAAGAATCCAGCACAGGCTCACAGCCTCCCAGGGGCCACAGGCCCCCAGATCTGTGTGTTGGATATCAGCAGACTTCCTGGTGCTCGGCATAGGCTGCGGCGAGCGCCAGTCCCAGCTTGCAGCAGCAGCCTGCTGTCATCCCACACGCAGATCCAGGGGCCTGCACCCCCTGGGAAGAGTCTGGCACAGCCCTGCAGCCCTCCTGGGGGGTGTGGGCCCCCAGATCTGCACACAGAATGAGAGCAGGCTGTCACTGCCGGCAAGTGATAAGAGTTTTGCTTTGAACAGTTTGAGGTGCAGTTTCCCAGAAAACCATGCACCTAATTTCTTAAAACTTGGCAGGCTTCCTGCCCTCAGATGGGGCTACCACCCCTGAAACTTTCATCTGAATCAGGCAAGAAATCAAGTTATAGGCATTTTCTTGATTCCCCATTATTATAGTCTATGGGCGAAATGTCGAAACAAACCAAAACAGCATCGAAACAGAACAAGCATCGAAACAGAACAGAACACTGAAGCGCTGTGCAGAGCATGGTAACAGTATATGGCAGCTCTGTTGCTGCAACCGCTGCCTGCTGTGCCATGGTTGCTCCAGCACCTGGGCCCAGCAGCTATGTCTGCTGACCTGGGCTCCTGCTGCCCACCATACTTGTCCTGCTGGCCTGCTGTGGGAACTGCTGCCTGGTCCAGGGTGCACACAGCCCTGGCAGCCCCACTGTGCTGTGCAGCCCCCTGGTCTGGCTCCCTACAGCATCCCAGGCCCTGTGCCACCACACCTCTGCTGCCCAGACCTCATGTTCCCACCTGGACCCTGGCAGGGATGCCAGTGACACACTGCTGGATGCCACTGCTGAGGCTGTCCATGCCCTCCTGGACATCCAGATCTGCTGCCTCTGGGCCCAATTGGTCAGCCAGGATTGATGGCTGCATGCCATCCTGAACACTTGGGTTGATGAGCTGTGTCTGGAGTTGTTATGCATGACCCAGGCCTTCATCTGGGACCTCCTGGAGCAGTTCCACCCACACTTGGAGTGGCAGAACACCACCATGCAGAGGCCCTCCCCATGGACACCTGACTGGCCATCGCCCTGCTGGAGCTGGCCATGCCTGCCAGCTTCTTCTATGTTAGCCACCTCTTCAGCGTAGGCAAGGTAAACACTAGGGAGGCTATCATCAAGGTGTGTGCTGCCCTACTACAGCTGGTGGAGCTCCCACTCTGTTGTACTCCAGGCCATCATTGACCACCATGGTGCCTTCATGAATGTGAGCACTGGCTGTGCATGCCCACAACTCTGCCCTGCCAGATCTGGTGGAGAGTGACTGCTTTGTGCCAGGGGTACCAGACATCCAGCTGTGCATGATGGTGGTCCTGCCCCTCCTCACAGAGGATGCCATTTACCCACTCCTCACCTGGCTCATGTGGCCTTACACCAGCCTGCTGGATCCTTGCCTTCAAACTGTGCCTGGACCTGACCCATGTCCTGGTGGAGTGTGCCTTTGGCTGGCTGAAGGGACGCTGGCACAACCTCACTTTCCACCTTGAGTTCACTGAGGCCAACATCCCCTGGGTCATCATCACAGCCTGTGTGGTGCATAACATCTGCAAGTCCCAAAGGGAGCTCTTCTGTGAGCCTGGGAGGAGGATGTGCAGCAGGCAGAGGATGCCTGGCACCGGGAGTGCCAGCTGTGGTGGCAACAACAGTGGAGGGCCCCTCTTGCTGAGGCCCCAGTTGACCCTCACGCTCACTGATGGGGCTGGTGAGCAGCAAGGGTGTGCTGGGCACCAGCTCCAGGATCCAGGCAGGCTGCTGTGGCTGGCCTGGGGCCAGCTGGAGCAGGACCCGGTGGACAGAGGTTGACTGCAGGGATCCCAGGGTGCTGCCAGGCCTATCAGATACTTGCAGCACCCAGCACAGTGTGACTGCATGGGCCTGGCAACTGCATGGCACTGCAATGCCAGGAACAAGCACTGAGTCCTGGGAAGGCTGCTTTGGCTGGCCTGGGGCCTGTTTGGTGACACAAAGTGGCCCATGGCTGGCTGTGCATGGCCCTGGGCTCCAGTGTGCCTGCAGGCTTTTAAGGCCCAGGGGCTGGAGCAGGAAAAGAGTCACCCCAACTCTGGGGCTGGAGAAGTGCCCAGCTCTAGGGCTCTGGGACTGAGATGAGGCTGGCTCCCTAGTGGTGAGGCTGACCATGTCAGTGTCTATATGTGCATTACAGTGCAATAAGTAAGTACTTGTTTTTACAGGTAGCAAATTTACTCACAAGTCGAGCAATTTACTCTGCAGTAAGCATCTGCAAGTGTAGATGCAAATGCTTACTGCGCAGTAATTTGTACTATGGTGCAGTAAAGCATCTCATGTAGACATGCTCACTGAGGGGGGTTGCCTCTTCTTTGGATCTCTCCAAGCATATTTTAACAACGCTTACAACACAGGACATTGGCCACCTGCCTCACCTGTGGCAACTTAGGGTGTTAGACTTCATGGTTGTGTTAGGGTTGACTGTATAATTTTATTAATAGGTTAGACAATGGATTGTATAGGACAGTTTGGATAAAGATGATCCTGCCTGCAGTGGGGCATTGGATTAGACGATGCTCTAAAGATTGCTTCTATCCCTAATTTTCTATTAATCTAATCAGTATAATTGGTCTTTTTCTTTGTTATTATTTTGTTAGATATTTTTACTCTCATAGGCTTTGCTTCCTCTGGAACCTAACTTTTAAAAAGCTCCCTGAATTATTTAAAATTGCTGATATAGCAAGTCTTCTTCCATGGGCCAGCTCTCTAGAAAGCAAAGCTTGTCGAATCCATCTTCATGTGCTGTGGTGCAAGCAAGCTTTCTAAAGCAACAGTTGGCTGTGGCAGAGCAGTGACTCAGCCATTGTCTTAACCACTGAGAATCATGTAGCATTTCTGAGACAAGAAAAACATCAGAGAGTAAGTGATACGAATTTGTAAACCCACAGAGCAGAATAAAAGTGGTGGTTATGATACATGCAGTTTTATCATCCTAGCAATTTTCTAGTGGTCCTGGCTATAATTTTAGTAAATCCAGCTGTAGTATTTAGTAACAAAAGAATTGTTTCCCTTTAAATGACTGTTTTTTAACCTTTCATAATTCTCAAAGATGAATGAGATGCTGATAAAGGGCCAATTTATTTTCTCTTTCCTTTATCTGCTTTTTAAAATCTTTGGCACAAGAGTTGGCAACTCATGAGTGACAATCTGTTTGCTGTGGTCTCAATTAGTCCTATCCCATGGGAAAAAAGCAGGCTTTACCTCTTTGAACTGGAGACATGAAAAAAGGAGCAAGGGTGTTTTCCAGCATTCTCCTGTAATCCCATAACATGCTTTTACAAGTGCTCTCTTTAATTGTGGTTCACATGATGGTCATACTCACTTCAAAGTACTCTTATATGGAGCACATCATTTTATTTCTGGCAGTCAAATGAAAGGGCTGATCTGGTGAAGACCAGCAGTGCTGCAGCTCACCAGATGACACTGCAGTTGACAAACCTTCAAATGCTTACAGGATGACCTGTAATGATGGGACTTCAGTGTGTGTCAGAAATTAACAAATGTATCACCTTCAGGGTTTTGGTTTACACGAAGAATTATTCCACCTTGAAATCTATTTACTCAATACCAGACATTTCAGGTGGAGCATTTGAGATGTACAGTTCAGTACACAAATTTTCCAGTATGCAGTCCCGCAACTATGATCAGTGCTGAATCCATAGTTATATCCATGCATAGGTTTGTCTTTTATCATGCATGCATCTGGCTGGTGCCTCATTAAGGTATCTAATAAGCAATGAACTACCTAAAGTTCATTCCTTACCAAGAATTCTATCAAGTAGCTTCATAAGAATAAGAAGCATTACATGAGCAATGTCCATTTGTGTATTAAAACTGCAGGTTCTAAACTGTTTAGCCAACACACAGTTATCAGAAATTATAATATGACAATTAATTGTTACTATTTTTATATATTTTGCACTGCTTTCTGTGTATTTCATAAATAAAATGTAGTGATAGGTACATAGTGTGTCATTTTTATTGTCTGGTCTTACTCAAGTGTGTTCTTTTGCACATGATGTTCTGAACCCAAATAATGATGTTAATTTATTCCCCAACATCTCCAATCTGTCTTTCATTTATTACCAAATGATATATACTATTCTATTAAATTACAGTATATCCACCCCTATGAAGTACTACCAGGTAAAAAGATTTTACTGATTATAACGGAACTCACCATTTTAAAGGCAGAAAATATCTGTAACACAATAGAACCTTTATTTAAATTTAGTATTTTAAGTTATATTTACATATAAGAATATTTTAAGTTCATGCACAGTTTTTCACTGATTATAAAACAGGATCAAGAGTAAAGTGACTACTGATGCTGACTCTTGGTGTCCAATGTGAGACTTGAAACACCGTATAGACACCTGAATTTCAAACAGTAGAGATCATAGGTATTTTGTTCAGCCTTCACCAATGCCTGGAGTTTCTTTCAAGGTCATGTGACTGAAAGTGATCATGTGACAGAAGGTACATTCAAGGTTTCCTTTGGTGTTCCTGAGTGTCTTTGCAATGGTGTTGGCTATAGAAGGGACTTACAAAGGGGTTGTAGATAGAATCTGGAAAAGAGGCAGAGGCGCTATGTGGAAGGTCAGCTTCAGATTACTGAGAGGCCTTTGGAGCTGAGACCAGTTTGCTTTGCTGCGAAGAGTCCTGTAAAAAACTTAGCTTCTGGCCTGGAGGGAGAAGAGGGGTAGGAATAGGAAAGTAAAAGACAATGTACAAGAGCCTCTGGAAAGCTCAAGGTGTTATCAAGCATTAGCAAACCAAACAAGGTGCAGAATCAGTCCAGAGGGGTGTCGGTGCTTGAAACTGAAGTGGTCATTTCACTAATTATGCTTGTAAAGTTAGAGCTCATAACAGAGGTAAAGCCCGGGGTCCTTAACACATCAGAAGTTAAATTTAGGGCCTTGTTACACATTACACTGTGAGCTGCACAACTGTTGATCAGTGTTAGTGCTAGCTTGAGCTTGAAGCAGTTGCATGTTAGTGCCAGCAGGGGCCTGGAGGACTGGAAGCTATGAGTCCCTCCTCCTCCCATTCTAGGCTCCACCCCTGCCCCTCAGAGCTCCCCTGCCTGCACTGTCTTGAGGGGTGGGGTGGAGAGGAGTAGGCAGGGAAGGCTTAACCTGCCTACCCAGTCCCCGCTGCTTCCACTGGTGGGCTGCTGCTCTTTTCTTCACTGAGCCAGGCTGAGAGCAGTGGTGGTGGCAGCCAGGCATGCAAATTAACCCTTCCCTGTCTGCTCCCCCAGGACAGACAGAGTAGGCAGCTATGTATAAGTGATGGGGGGCAGTGATCAGGGATCTGGGGGGGAAGGTGTGGGGGGTGTCATTAGGCCCATTCCAGGCCAACAGGAAAGGGGTGGGGCAGGTGGGATGTTTACCTAGAGTAGCTACACTTAGTGTAAAACATGCCGGGTAACAAGAACCAGAGATAATCCTGCCCTGGAGCGGTGTAACTTTGAGCTGTTTAATCAGCAGTTTCAGGTGTTATTGTACAGGCAGTCCAGAGTTAAGAGCTCCAGGAGCATCCCAAAATTACTGTGTAACAAGGCCTTTAGGGGTTGGCCATCTTACAAAGGTGTGCTTTTAAAGTGCCTAGGAATAAGACTGAGACCTCCTGCTGATGATAGAATGTTTTAGCTTTGCCATTTTCTTTTCTGTTTCTCTTTGCCATACAGGAAGAGCTACTGATTTCAGCAAACAGCTAAATTGAAGGCTCATGTTAGAAAAGGGAAGTTGATCTGCTGAGTCAATGCACACTTGGGGGCAGGGAGGTAAGCCATCTGCTTGCTTAGCTCAACTTGGGTACTGGTAATCGTCATTCATTTCTAAAAAAAGCAAGGATCACCTATACATTCAATTCTTTTATGGGGTTCTAGATCATATGAGATAATCTAGACAGTGTCTTTCAGTCTTGCATTTGAATATCAAAGTTTTGCAAAGCTGCATGTAGTCAAAACAGTTTCTGTCTAAATTGGCTATACTACTGAGAAGCACCATCAGCCAACCTCTTTTTATTTATGATTATTATTTCTTGCTGGGGTCTGGGATAAATTACACATGCTATTCTTTCCTCTACCCCCTGCCTCCCTTTTCCCACCTCCCTTCCCCTGCCACTTTGCATCTTTGATTCAGTCTGTAAAATATTTTGAAACCCTTTCACTCTTAGTTAGGGCATGCCCATTTTAAAATATGGCATCAACAAAGGAAACCATATTTTGGGGTTCAGGAGAATCAGGTTTTTCATAGTAAGAAAGATTAGCAGTGAAACAGGAGTTCATATCACAGATTCTGCTCAGCCTTTCAAAAGTATAAGTTATTCCAGCAATCTTAAATCTAGGCATAGATGTTTCAAGAAAAAAACAGTTTTAAAAAAGCAAAGCATTTCTAAGTCTATAATTAAACCTTATGTACCTAGCCACATAAGTGCAACAGATGGTAACTTAGAAAACTGGCATTTTATACAATTGATGTAGTTGAACAGAATTATTAATGTTACAGTTGTTTATACCGTAAATGGTCTCACAACTGTGTGGGTTCTTCCATGCTTCCTTTCATCAGGACTTAAGCTATGATTTATAATTCATAGCAGTGAGTCAGATTTTTTTGGTGGTTTCCACATAACATCTGGAGGACGTGTTACTTTGTGAGCTAAAACCTTAGTTATTTACAGCTTTAGTAAATGCTGAAAGTTATTTTACCAGTCTGTCCAGTTTAGTAGCAGACTGGTAATGTTTAGCTGTTTTAATGTGGTTTTTCAGTATACTGATTGATTTGAGACCAGCTGTAGACTTTAAAGAAAAGCACTATAGAACTTTATAGGATTTTTTTTTACAAAGTGTCAAAGTGTATGCATCTAAACCTTCAAACTATTTTCTATTGCTTTTATCTAGCCTCAGTAGATATAGGAATCCTTCCATGAAAACCCTATGTATTTCTTCCAAAGGGGCAACACTTTTTAGCATTCACTTTCATAACTTTCACGCACACTTAAATTTATAAATGAAGATAAACAATTTGACATTAACAGAAGCTGCAGGGATATATAGAGCTAGATTTTTAAAGGTGCATGAGCCAGCTAATATTATTAAGCACATAACCATGATACAGGGTTAAGTGATCAAGAAACTAATCGGTGTTGCTCATGTGCAATTAAAGGATGATATCTAAAGGTGCTAGGTTTCCAAGTAAAGCATAAAAATATTAGGAGTAAAATCCTGGTGTCACCAGAAAGTGTGGAGATATTTTATAGCTCCTGTCATGTGAAATTAGACAGCCAGACACACTGTAGTCTATTCAATTATATGGTCATGAAAGGCATGGACAAGTGGATAGTATACTAGATTGACAGTAAGGAGATCAACCCTTGGTTCTGTGCTCTGCTGCTGACTTGCTCCACACTTTACTTTGTTACAAAATTGATGGTTACCTTTGTAGAAGATCTGTCACTGTATCTAAGTCCTGAAATAATTATTCATTGCATTCCTCTAATATAGATAAGCTTGTATAAACACAAGCAGTGGAATCATGGAGCATGCCACACAAGTTAGATGAAAAAGGAGTAATTGTCTCTTATGTTATTCATTTCATTTGGTGAGCTCCACTCCAGGATAAGAAAGTCCAAAGGCTATATCATTTTTCTGGAATTTCTTGTGCTTTTCTGTCTTGGAAAGAAAAGATTGAAGTCCCTGGGGGCCTATAAAGGGAACGAAACTGCTGCTCATCTCCAATATCAATAAGCTAATGATTCTTTCCTTCTAAAAATAAAATAAAATAAAATAAAATAAAAATGGAAACCTTACATGTGAAACTTCATCTAAACCTACAACAACTTTCACCATGTATTTTATTTTCCTATTCCTGGCTATATAAGTAGGGAAATGAACACTGTTTCTTATAGGATATAAATGTAGTTAGAGCTGAGTAAGCATCAGATAATTTGGATAATGGCAATTCATTTTTCAGTTAAACCCAAACAGACTTTTCCCCCCAAAACTTTCAACCAAGTCAAAATTTAATTTCAGGTCAAAGGAAAGAAACACTGTTTTACCCACAGGAAAATATTTGACTTAATTGTCAAAGTTTAACATCTTCTAAACTTTTAAATAAAGTTGAAGTATATTTTGAAATGTTCAAATGAAAGTTCAAAACTAAAATTCATGAACACAGAAATCCAGGCAGACCTATAGTAGCCAACCATGGAATCCTAACTGAGGAAATATCAGGTTTCATTGAATCTATCCTATAACCTCTTATCACCCAAAGACTGAGTTTTGTCCAAGACACAACAGACTTTCTATGAAAACTTAAAAACATAAACCACCTTCCCAGCAATATCCTCCTAGCCATCATGGATGTTACCAGCTTATGTACCAACATCCCATACCAAGATGGCATCCAAGTCTGTTTTACCTATCTACAAGAGCAAGATTACAAGTCAAAGTAAAGACCTAAAGATATTACTGAACTTATACACTTCATCCTCACACACAACTTCAGTTTCAATAAAAAACACTTCCTCCAGACCATGGGCACAGCTATGGGCACCAACATTGTGACACAATATACCAACCTTTTTATGGCCCACCTAGAAGAAAAATTCTCAAGAATTGCACCATCAAACCCATGCTATACCTAAGATATATAGATGACATCTTCATCATTTGGACCAAAAACCTACAGTCTGATTGATTTCCATCACATATTCAATTATAATCTCTCCTCCACCAGACTATCTCTTGAATACTCCAGCACCAACATTTCCTTTTTAGACACTATGATCAGTATCCAGAATGGTAACATACAAACCACCATATACAAGAAACCCACGGACCAACATCTTTATCTACACAAAACCTGCAATCACCTAAACACACCAAGAACATTGTAATATGCAGCCAAGACCTCCAACACCACAGAATGTGCACTAAGGAGAATATCTGCAAGTGTCATCTCGCTAATCTCAAAAGGTCTTTCATCCAAAAAGGACACTCTTCCAGAGAGCTAGATTGTACTTTTGAAAGAGTCACCTGAATACCACATGAAGAATTGCTGCAGTACGAAGAGAAAATCCCCACAAATCACATACCATTAGTTATGACATACTATCTTTCCCTGGAATGTATACAGAAAATCTTCAAACAACTGCAACCTATAGTAGAAAAGGACAGACATCTTTCCAAAACCACCCATCCTAGCCTTTAAACAAGCACTGAACCTCACTAACCTTATCACCAGAAGCAAACTTCCTATGGCCCAAAGCACACCAAATGGATCCAGACCATGCCGGGATAAGAAACATAAAATGTGCCAACACATCTCCACCACTCCCACAATAACTACACCCCATCACCATTCCTGGATCTTACACCTGCACCTCAGTTACAGAAATGTGATGCATCTCATCCAGTGCACTAAATGCCCTGATGGAAAATATGTAGGAGAAACTAAACAACAACTATGCACCAGAATGAGTGCACACTGAAAACCTATCAATTTCAAAAATATCCAATTACCTGTGGGTGCCCACTTCTCACAAGACAGTCACTCCCTCTCCAATCTCTCAGTTCTAATCCTCAGAGGGAACTTACAACCCTATGAACTTCACTTCATAAATCTACCAGATGCAAAAAATTATGGACTAAATGTAGACATTGGATTTATGGCATATTATAACCTACCTGCCATCTGATAATGCCAGGTAACCTGTCTGCATTTTACCAGCTACATTCTTCTATCACTTGTTCAACATTCTCCCCTTCATCCCTACCACCTATAGAGGGATAGGAGACTCCACTTTTTGTCTCCTATCCCTCTGATCCTCACTGCCACTCATTTGCATTTTCATAGACCTACATTTTGCATATTGGCTTCTATTCTATCCAGGAAAGCACACGATTCACCAGCAGACTCTCTCTGTGCCTGAAGAAGGGTATTTGTGCCCAAAAGTTTGCAAAGAACAATTTTTCAAACTATTTAGCTGGTCTAATAAACGATATCACATCTACCCAAAGAACCTTGTCTGCCTATGTCCTTAGATCAACATGTCTACAATCAACAACCACAAAGTGATATAGTTCACCTGGATGAGAACCTTTGTATTACACCCCCACCCCAAAAGTTTTGGTTGAAAAAGAACTGGCAGGTAACAAGTCAAGATTTTCTTAGACAGTGAGTTTCAGAAAAAATGTCAATAGATCAGGCCTCCTTGGCATAGCCAGATCCTAAAACTCCTCTATGCTATCTCTGCCAGCAAACACTGATGAAGTGCATGCATTTTGCTCATGTTTGAACCAGCAGAAGGTGCTGTGGTGAGTACCTTTGGATCTATCTTCTTGTGCTTAGTTGTTATCACTACTCATTTCATCCCTGTGCTCATGTGCCCACTACATGTGTTTCAGGTCAGTTTCCTCAAAGGGCTATGGATCTCTAATACCATTCTCTTGATACAGACATTTGGTTTTTCTGGTCAGTTAAGCCAGGTTTCTGATTGCCTGTATGTCAAAGCAATTTGAGGTTACTGATGAATTTGGCCCTTTAACTGTATACTATTCAGTAAGAGTAAAAGCTACTAAATTGCATGACAATAGTACATTCTCTCACTGTGTAAATAATATAATAAGAAGTGTAAATCAGGAGCCATGCTAATAAAAGCAACAACACAAAAGCCAAGTGAAGCATATAGCACAGGGACAGGCAATTATTTCAGCTAGAGGGCTGCTTAATTAGTTTTGGTCAGCTGTTGAAGGCCTCAGGGGTAGCCCCACATCTTGAAAGGTGCCCAACCCCCTGGTCAACATCTTGGGACTGGAAATCCTACCTCTAACCCCTGACCTTTGCCACCAGATGTCTTCCCCTTGCCCCGGAAGTACTCCTTTTGGGAGGGAGGGTGCTGCTATCTTGAAACCAACCCCCCCCCCCAAAAAAAACAACAACCATATACTAAAAAAAACCTACTATAACTTATTTTAAGTTATTTTTTTTAATTTTGTCCTGATTTATGTGTGCTTGCATAATTTAGATCTAGAGACAATCACATAATAGCTCAAAATACCATCCTACTCTTGTATATTGTGTGTGGGTGGTAAAGGGGTGTATGTGGGGGGTTATGGTTGGGGAGTGTGTGTGGGGGGGTATGATGGGTGGGTGTGGATGGGTATGGTTGGGGTATATAGTTGGAGTGGGGGCAGTGGGAGGGTGTGGGTGTGTGGTAGGTGGGGTGAGAGAGAGAGAGAGAGAGATGGGTCTGGGCCACCAGCTCCATCACATGTGGCTCTCATGGACTGCATGCGAGCCTCACATGATGCAGCCAGGCAGACCCCATGCCCAGGCTTCATACTCCTGCCACCACACCCTGGGTCCCCACCAGCTGCAATACACCAGCATGGGCTCCATGCTTCTGCCCACTATTGCCACTCCCCCACCGCTTCCCTACTTTTCCTCCCACATACCTGCCCACCACGGCTGCTGCTGCTTCCTTGCCACCACCGCTGCTCCCCCTGCCTGCTGCTGCTTCCCGCTGGTTCCTGGCCACCATCACTTCCCACTGCTACCCCACACCTGCCCACTGATTCCCCTGCCTGCTCCTCCTCCCACCCACCACCTCTTCCCACCCACCCACTGCTCTGCCTCCAGCCCACCCTAGCCAGCACCATGCAGTTCCTGGCTCCATGGCCAGGACCACATGGCATGGCATGGAACCAGCCCGACCCAGCATGAGTCCTGCAGTGTGGGCTGATCTTGGTAGTTCCCCCCATTCTGTCTGAATTTATCTGACTTTCCACTTGGATGGAGGGAGGGTGGAGAACAGCCAAAGGGTCACCATGCCAGAAGCTGAGGAGGCTTCTGATTGGGGGTTGAGGACTGGAGGGGTGGGGAGGGGGCGGGGACTGGGGGTGAGGCGGG
>NW_005841967.1:1658494-1661039 GCF_000455745.1 Alligator sinensis | reverse complement strand
CGGGGCTGGGTGGACCTTGCTGCTCAGCTGCAGAGTCAGGCTGCTGGCTTCTCCTGGGTCCTGCTGCCACTGATGCCTTGTCATCTCTGACAGGCAGCCACACACAGATAATAATTAATTTTCTAATTTTTTTAGGGGCCCTGTGGGCTGGACAGAATGACCTGGCAGGCCAAATCTGAACTGCAGGCCATATTTTGCCAACCCCTGCTATATTTTTTCACTTAAATTTCTAGCTACTAATGAACTGGCAGTGACACATGCTATAAAATCAGTCTCTCAGGCCCACCTGCTATAAGAGCTAGAGCAGACCTGTATTCTGTGCCTATCTCAATCCTGTGTAAGTAGTGACTGACTCAACAGCAGGGCCAAATCATCCATGATAGGCAATTGTACAATGCAGCATATGTGAGGAAATTCCCTTGCCAAATTTCTGACCTGAGGCATTAGCTTCATTAAACTTCATCTTCACAGAGTACATAGCCCTATTTGTCAATGCTTGTACTTAATTCATCCAGACTTTATCTGAGAGCCTTGCTGGATGAACTTAGGTGTGCTACATCTTGATCTTCTATTGTTTCAGCACTGAAAGAACAAAGGCACAAAAAGCAGCTCAGTTGGCTATAAATCTTATTAGATTAGGTTAGAACTATGCAAAAGGTGATAAGAGGACACATCTAAATGAGTGTCAGAGCTTCAGACAGCTGAAACCTGCAGCAAATGTATAAGCTGCTTAGATTATTTAGACCCATTCTTGGGGGGTTCCACTAGTGTGATGTTGATTTTATTTATACTTGCCTATAAAATGTCTTTTTTTAATAAATAAATGTTATAGTAATATATATTCTAGATAAATAGATACACTCTAGAATATATATATGTGTGTGTGTGTGTGTGTGTGTGTATATATATGTGCATGCCTGCCTGTGCAGTCTAAGATCCCAAACAATTAGTTGGAAAAATGACAGATATTACTTCACCTTATAAACCTTGCTTTCCTCATTCTTGAGTCATCACTGTTATAGCACCATCACTACTAAGATCCAGTAATGGAAGGATCTTTGTCAAAAGACTCTAGTACTTGAGGTATGAGTACAATTCATCCTCCCTCCTCAATGACCACTATGCTTTCATGGAAATGGTATATGTGGACTCTGTGCTTGAAGATCTGGGTTGCCCATATGAGGTGCACTAGCTTCTGCCATTAGGTGGTTGTACAGGCTTTACCAGTTTCTCCTGTAGACCCAGGAGAGCACACAGTTCACCAACAGACAGACATGACAAGATTCATAACCTCAAGGTCCCTGGGTACCATCACCCATGCAGCCCAATGTGTGCTATCTGTAAGCAGCACCAATTAGAGCTGATAAGAAATTTGCTACCTACAGGGCATATCTATATGTGCATTTACACCAGCTTAAATTAAGTAACTGGGAATAGGATGGCATTTACATGTGCAGGCCTTAAAGAGAATTAACCCTGTGTGCGGACTGACTTGGGACTAAAGTTAGTCACAAATCTGTCCACACACACAGTGTTACTGCACAGTAAGGCATCTACATGTGCATTATTGTGCAGTAACTAATCACTCAAGTTGGCATAAGTCACCATATTTACAGCACAGTACAGGTGTGCATGTGTGGACGTGCACACATACTCCTCAGTCATTTCGGTTACTGCACAGTAAATGCCCACATGTACTGTGCCCCCACCATTTTTTTTTTTGATGGGGAAAATAAAAGTTTTTGGCAAAAAGTGTGTGTACATGAAGGGGGAAGACTCTCTCTCTCTCTCTTTTCTTTTTTTTCCCCTCAATGTCAAGCTCAGTGATTCCCAACTAAGGTGCTGCAAGATCCTTTTAAGGCTGTTGTACAATATTAGCACTGTTAAGTGTACAAACTCCTATACATGATTCACAACATTAAACCCAGAGATTTCAAATAGGAATCTATAGTATCAAAAACATTTTGATATATTGTGGTCTTTTAATGTTTTTTGAAGCAGAGGGATTGGTCTGTTATTTTTCCATAAGCAAAAACCAAGTGAAAACCAGGAGATGGCATTTTCTAAGGGGTTCCTTGAGTCTAAAAAAATTGAGAGCCGCTGATCTAACTTTTCAGATTTTTTGACTTTTTATGGCTTTATACTGAATTCCAGTCATAGGCAACTTAAAAATCAGATTTTTGGTGAGAACTTGAAAAATCTAAAACAGTTTAATTTAAATAATTACTTTATATATAATTTCCCACCCAGACCCAAGGTGTCAACACTGCACCTGGGAATCAATGTGTGATCTTTATACCAGAAGTACAGAAGGAATTGGGTAGGGAGAAAAATTGGGCATAGTAACTAGGGCTGTGTGAAATTTCAGCGGCCATTTCATTTCATTTCATTTTGGATTCAGATGTTTTGGCAGCTGAAACACTGAATCCGAAATGAAATGCAAGGCTCCAAAACAGCTCTGAAATTAAACAGATCCATCCAAAACAGAACTGTTTCGGACTGTTTTGGATGGTTTGGACTGTTTCAGAGGTGAGGTTGCAGGGAA
>NW_005841967.1:1656134-1658484 GCF_000455745.1 Alligator sinensis | reverse complement strand
GAAAGAGAAACTAAGAAGAGGGAGGGGGAAGCAGGGAATACTGCTCTGATACTGACATCTGTAGCTGGCCAGTGACAACGATCTGTCCCTGAGGTCCCTTCCAATCCCAATGCCCTGGGGGAGGGACAAAGAAACACCATAAAAGGATGTTTGTGTACTGATCTCTGCCATTTTGCAGCTTTGTCTGTGTCTGTGTAACAGCAGGAGCAGGAGCAGGAACAGAGCAGTATCTGTAAGCTTGCACCTTGGTAGTGTCTTCCTACCAAGATGTAGCCAATCCTTTCCTATTTACCCTTGCCTACCCTCCCTACTGTTATCCATTGCAACTCTTTCTTCCCCAAAAATCCTTTGTTCTTCTTATTTCCCACCCCCCCCAAACAAAAAGAAAGCAGTGCTTTGCCTGGCAGTGTCTCATCACTGTGGACTGCAGGAAAGCACTACACATACATTACACACATACTCACACAGACACACATTTTTTTCCAGCACACAAAATATGAAGTGTGCTGGAAAGGCAGGTACTAGGTCTTCTGGCAGGGGAGCCAAAGGGGGAAGAGGGAGAGCTGTAAGTTTCCCCTCCCCCAAACTTAGACACACCCTTGTTCCTAGCAGTAGTAGGCATGAGGCTTCTGGTGCTAGTGACAGCAAGGAGGTGGGAACAGTGCCTGCATCTGCACCCCCTCCAATAACACCACCCATAATAATAACCCCCAGCACCACCAGCATGACACTCAGCATCAGCATGACAATCTCTTCCATCCCCATTTCAGTTCCCAGCCTGAGCCTTCCAGTGCCAGAGGATGAGTTGGATCTGGAAGCAGGGGTCCTGAGCACCCTAGCAAAAGAAATTCTGGGGACTGAGGAGGAATCTGAGTTTGTGCTCCACTCTCTCCAAGTTCCCCTAGAGCCAGGTCTCCTTTCCCAGAAGGCAGTTTGGACAAGATTGACGTTGAGGTTGTGTTGGCAAGTAGCTCAGCTGAGTCAGCTACTCCTGTTGTTGTGTCTCTGCCTGCTGAGAAGGGGGATCAGGTAGGATCCACACCTGTACCCCAGAAGCAAGGGGGTAGTGTGGTGTGGGATCATTTTGAGGTGGCAGATGATCCCACATATGCTATCTGCCTGCAATGACAATGTAAGCTGGGGCAAGGAGGTTAAACACTTCATCAACATGGTGATGCTGATGCATCTCGGGAGGCACCACCCCCTTGCCCTTGCTCCTCCTCAGCCTGGCACCAGTGGGAGTGTGCCCCAAAAGAAGCCCCCCTCTCATTCCAAAACCCCTATCCCCAAGAAACAGACACAGGTCACCCTGGAACAGAGGAGCAAAGGCAGGCAGAAAGGGGGATGTGTTACAAAGCTGAGTGAGATCACGCAGAGCATCGGGGAGATGCTTGCTCTAGATGGCCAGCCCTTCTCCCTCATTGAGTGGCCAGAGTTCAGGTGGCTCATGGCACTCATGGGCCCATCCTACCAAGTGCCCACATGCACCATCTTCAGCTGGATGGTGGTGCCCTCCCTGTATGAGGCATGCAAGGAATACTTGAGGGAGGAGCTGTGCAAGGCAGGTCCTCAGGTGGCCTTGCACTTCACCTGGGACATCTGGAGCAGCTGGGGTGGGGATCATGCCTACCTCTCCCTCACAGAGTACTGGTGCCATCAGTCAGGCCATCGGTGGGTTCTTCTTCAAGCTCAGGTGATGGATGAGTCCCACACAGCAACAGAGATCATGGTGGCCATGAACTACGTGGTGCTGGGATGGCTCATTGGGCAGGGTGAGCTCACCTGCAGGTTCATGGTCACCAACAATGGGACCAATATGGTGGTCTGTGATGCCAACTTTGTTGACATCCGCTGTGTGGTACACAAGTTCCACCTCAAACTCAGGGACACCTTGGAGGGGGACAGGGCTGCCAGTGATGGTGCAGTCACAACTGGCCAGCTCATTTCAGAATGCAGGACAGTGGTGGGGTACTTCCACCAGAGCATCAAGGGGGGGCAAGATGCTTCAGGACAAACAGGCAGAGCTGAGCGTCCCACAAGACAAAATCATGCAGCATATGGAGACTTGGTGGAATTCTACATACAGGTCAGTCACATCATACATGCATTTAACTTACGCAAATTCAACTATACATGGGGTGGGAGGGCGGGGGAAGGGCTTGAGTTTGCACAAGGCACTGCCGCTTACCTGGAGGCCCATTATGGTGGTGATGGCCACTGCCTCCAAAACCTCCCACTGTCGCCATGGAGCTGTGCCCAGAGCCGTGTGCCTGGACGCCGGGCAGCAGCAACAGCATGGCAGTGGCTGGGCGGCATGCAGCCATCCCCACCACCACCCCGCGCTGCGCCA
>NW_005841967.1:1643193-1656073 GCF_000455745.1 Alligator sinensis | reverse complement strand
ACCCTGCATATAGTCACCGATTTTCACCTTATGCAATTTTTGCCTTACGCATTGACTTCAGAATATAACCCCCGCGTAAGATGCGACTCCACTGTACCTGATGGTCAAAAGGCTGGTGGACCAACAGAAGGCCATCCATGAAATGGCCTTTCTCAGGGAGATTGGGGTCAGTGGCCCCATTAACAGGGCTGAGTGGGATACCATCTCCCAGATCTTGGTGGTCTTCAAGCCCTTCTTCAAGGCCACCGAGACCATCAGCACTGGTGATGCCCTCCTTAGCCAGGTGATCCCCATAGTGAAGGAACTTGAGAACCAAATGGAGACATTCCAGGGGATTGATGTTCCTGGCTGGGGCAAGCCGCTGTCACCAGAGAGGCAGGCAGTGGTGAAGCAGCTGAGGGAGGGCATCACGAAATGGCTGGATCCATTGCAGTCCACTACAGCCCTCGTGCTGGTGGCCATGTGTGAACCAAGGGTGAAGGGGAGCATAAGCAGCAGCATGACCTTGGATCACTGGACAGAGGTGCTGGTGAACAGAGTCCGGGAAGCAGAAGGGTATAAGTGGGGGGATGTGGACGAGGGGTATCCACTTTCCCATGCCAGCACTCCCAGAAGCACCCGGTCTACTCCACAACACAGGGCCTATGAACTTCACTTCATCAACATCCTAGATACAGAAACTCATGGACTCAATATAGACATTGGATTTATGACACACTGCAACCTGACTGACATCTGACTTCCCAGGTAGCAGGTACATCTCCACTTTTACCTGCTACCTCCCCCTTCTATCCCCTCCCCCCAGCCTGTCTCTCACCCCCTGACACCTCAATTTACATTTTCACTGACTGGCTTTCTTGCCTGCATTGCATGCCAGCTTCTGGCTTCTTTACTATTCCTTCCACCCAGGAAGAGCACACACACACACCAACTAGATGCTTCCTCAGCCTTATGAAGGTTTTTAAACCTGAAAGCTTACAAAGAATAATTTCTCCAACTATTCAGTTGTTCTAATAAAAGATATCAGATTGACCCTAAGAACCTTGTCTGGGCTGTGTCCTTAGAGCAACATGGCTACAACCTACACCCCTTAACACACGCAAGTGACACAAGTTTTGCTTTCAGCAGTTTGAGATGCAGTTTCACAGAAACCCCTACACCACTGTGCATGAAACCTGGCAGGCCTCATGCCTGCATGAGGGGCTATGTATGTGGCAGGACAGATGCTAATGAGGGCAGCTATTTAATGCCCTGCTCTCAGAGCTGGAGGTAGCAGTTTAGTTTCTCACCAGCCAGCAAGGGGAGAACATCTCCCTTCTGACCACCCTCTCCAGGAAGAGCTTGGATGTATAAGGGCTGGAGCTATATGGGGAGGAGGAGGCCCCACATCGTTCTGGGCATGACCTAAAACTGCACCCTGCTAGAGTAGGGAAGCCTGGGTGGGACTGCCAGTGGCAGCATCCCCAGGAAATGCCAAGACCACAAACCTCCCTGGTGAAAGGCAGGAAAGAGGCAACTTGGTGAAAGGCAGGTAGGAGGCACTTGATAACCTCCAGCCACCACACAGTCCTGGCTGGGGAAAGCCCAGACCTGTAAGATCTTTGACAGGCCTGAGGTTTATTGGTTGCAGTGGAGTTGTGAGGATGAGAACAGGGGCTACCATCCCTGCAATTTTCATCCCGCTGCACCTTAACACACACGCAGTCACGTCATGAGTTTTGCTTTGAACAGTTTGGGGTGCAGTTTCCCAGAAACCCCCACATATATCTCCTCAAAACTTGGCAGGCTTCATGGCCTCAGAAGGAGCTAGCATGTCAGCAAGTGTCATTGGAAGCAGGCAAGAAATGACAAAGTTATAGGCATTTATGTTATTCCCCATTATAGCCTATGGCTGAAACACTGAAACAGCATCGAAATTCTGAAAAAAATTCAAAACAGTTTCAGCTGAAACAAAATGGGACAGGGATACAAAATGCTGAAATGAATCACTGTCCCTCCAAAATGCTGAATCTGAACCGAAACAAAACAGCCATTTTGCACAACTCTACAAAATACTGAAATGAAACACCGTCCCTCCAAAACGCTGAATCTGAAAACAAAATGAAACATAGCCATTTTGCACAGCCCTAATAGTAACCTCAATCTGGTGCCATAATATTAGAGCATCTCACAGAGTACTTTTAGACCAGATTCATCATATAACAGTCACAAAGGTCCAGTGGATCTGGGCAGCAGGCTCAGAATTTGTCTATCTAAAAACTTTTCTGTCATGTTTATCACAGAAATAGGTGCCTACAAATCAGTCTGAAAAATTGTTCCTTTGACTAAGAAAAATCTCTAGCAAACTTGGGTATGAATAAATGGAGAATTAGAGAGAATGACAACAAAGGATACAAATAAGTAGTTTGGACATGCTGGTAATTGATATGAGAAGTTAAGGTATCAGTGAAATATGAAAGGCTAATAGAAAGAAGGACAATGAAAATAAATCTAAAATATATTGAGGAAGCTGAATCTTCAAAAGACTATCAATCCCAAAACAAATAAGGGTGATTACATTGGCACTGTTTTTTGCTGTGTCAATTACACTGCAAAAAGAGATATGGAAAAAAAACACATTCTGCATTTTAAAAGGAACAACATATATGTCCATGCCTTAAAAAGATTATGAAAATATTTTGGTTCATGACTGAAAATAAAAATGTTGTCAATTAGCAGTGTTAAACATGTTTTTATACATAGCCCTTCTGCCCGGCACTGGACAACAGTAAAAAGGACTGGGTTCAAATGTAGAGTTTAATACCAATTTTCCAAATCTTGCTTGAACCCCTATGCAGAAACCTGGGGAAATTAATTTTAACTGGCTATTCTAACATGAACAAACTTCCCCACTCACAAGTAATGTTCAATTAAAGCAGGGTTTATTACATGGGCAAAAAGAAATGAACACACAAAGAAAACCTTAACTATTGAATATTAACTGGAACCCAAAACAGTTGACAGTCTCAGTAACTAGCAAACCAACCCAGGGCAGCTGCCACCTAGCCTGCTCAGTTGGCAAGGTAGGCTCAGCTAGGGCTACTGTCTGGGGAGATCTATCATCTACACAGCCATCAGTGGCAAATGCTGGGGAGAAAGGCTCACTCTGGAAGACCCTGCTGCTCCTTGCTGATAGGAGTTGCCACTGTGCTTTGGGGCTCTACCACCTATGCAAGCTAAAGTAGCAAGTGCTGGGCAGGGAGGCCCACACCAGAGTTGCTGCCACTGATGTTAGGAAGTGCTGCTGTGCCTGTTGGGGAGTACTGCTAGGGACTGCTGTTTTACCTACCACAAGAAGTCACCATCTCTCCTCTACTTGCCACCTGAGCAACCCCAACACTTTTAGACCAAGCCCTACTTCAGTAGCAAGCTCAGGTGAGTGTCAGGTTTCTGTCTGAGCCACTACAGCAGGGGTGGGTAATTACTGGGGCTGTGGGGCCACTCAAGGAGTTTTACTGAGTTGTTGTGGGGGGGCAGATCAGCATGCCCCTCCCCACAGCCTCCCACCCCCTGGCACCCAACAGCTTACCAAAACTCCCTAGGTGGCTCTGCCCTGGGTCCCAGCCCCACGTTATCACTGCCCCATGATTGCAGCCCCAGGGTCTCCATGGACACCAACCTAGGACCTGCTCATCCAGGTGCATGAGAACGGGCCACAGGTGGGGCTGGGGCAGGGGCTGGAATCATAAGGCAGTGGCTGTGTGCAGGCAGTGGATCAAGGCTCTGCCCCAGACCGCAGTCCCTTGTTGTCACTGCCCCATGATCCCAGCCCTGCCTGGCTGTCCCACTCCTGGAAACTGCTTCCCACCTGCCCATGGTCCCATCCCATCCACCTGGCCAAGGACACCCTGCCCATACAGGTCCCAGGCTGGTCAACCATGGAGACCCCATGCACTGACTCCATTCAGTGCCCCCAGTGGCAGACAGGCTGGGTTGCCTGGGCAGTGGGGCTGGTGGCCAGCATCAATGGTGACTCTAGCAGAGGCAGCTGGAAAGGAGCTGCTACCACCTGGGCTGCTGGGAAGCAGAGCCCAGCTGTTAAACTGCCCTGCTGTGCATCTGGGAGTGGTACACATCCCACAGCCTGGGATGCCCTCCCCATGCCAAGAGACCTGCTGCAGGCTGAATAAAATCCTTTGGCAGGCCAGATCCAGCCCATGAGCCACATTTTGCCCACCCCAGAGAATCACTTATGTCTAGAGTCTCTCCTAGTTCTCACACATAATGTCTATGTACTAAAGCTGAGAGCCACTCTACTGAAGATCTCTGCACAGCTCACTGTGACTTCTGACCCTTTGGTGACCTTTGCATTGGCAACATTTATGTGCCTGCAAACATCACATTTTTGGAAGAAAAGGCTGATAGACATAAAGGCTAAGTACAGACAGTCAAAAACCCCAAGGCTGAATCAATTCAATCTTTGCAGGTTAATCTAAGCTGCATATATGGAACTGATAAGGAAGTGAACAACGATTCACTTCTGATTCCAGAAATGCAGCCACATGCCTGTAGTGGCCCAAGACAGAAGCTGAGGGGTGCTATAGCACACCTCTCTGCTCGGCTGCAGGAGACAGCTTGGGCCAAGGCTAGCTTGCCCACCCTGCGTGGGAGGGGAGTTGCAGGGGAGATGCAAAGCATCCTGGGATACTGGGGGACTGTGAATTATCTGGAGGTGATCTGGGACAGAAGTTCAATAAACCAATTTAACATAAATCAGTTAAGTCTGATACTACATCCATCCAGCTCTATCTTAAACTGGTTTTCGGCATTTTGAAAGCAGTTTATGTGCACTGAACTTCTGTTGTTACAGATTTGAACCAGTTTCAAATCATGTATACCATTTTATTTGTAATTTCTGTCCCTAGCCAAAATCTGATCCACCTTCCCTTTACAATTGCACGTGTTAACCCCAGACAGTAAACTCAAGCCTACAAACAGTGAAAATAGGAGTAAGTAGCCCCACACCTCCAAACATGCATACTAATGAGGTTATTCAGAGAAAGAATACACAAAGCTACCATTATAGAACATAACCATAGCTGAATATACACAATATAAGGAGGGGTATATTATATATAAGGACCAGATCACTGCATCCAAGAGAAACAGAAGACTCTTCTGAATTAAAATTGGAGAGTTAAGCACTTATTTTACTAACAAGATGGGGACAATTTATCCTGTAAAGCAATGACTCAACTGCTTTGGGAGTAATGACATATATTAGCAGTTGAACATAAGCCCCTACTTCAATTCAATAGCTAAGGGGACCAATAAGCTTCTTGGTTGTATAAGTGTCGTTAACAAGACCATTAGTGTAATGCTGTGCTCAGTTCTGGCAGGTCAAAACTTCCAAAAAGGACATAAAAAAATTAGAAAGGGTTTGAAAAGTGTTCCCAAGAATGGTGTCAGCTCTGGAAGGCCGAGCAGAGGCAGCTGGAAAGGAGCTGCTACCACCTGGGCTGCTGGGAAGCAGAGCCCAGCTGTTAAACTGCCCTGCTGTGCATCTGGGAGTGGTACACATCCCACAGCCTGGGATGCCCTCCCCATGCCAAGAGACCTGCTGCAGGCTGAATAAAATCCTTTGGCAGGCCAGATCCAGCCCATGAGCCACATTTTGCCCACCCCAGAGAATCACTTATGTCTAGAGTCTCTCCTAGTTCTCACACATAATGTCTATGTACTAAAGCTGAGAGCCACTCTACTGAAGATCTCTGCACAGCTCACTGTGACTTCTGACCCTTTGGTGACCTTTGCATTGGCAACATTTATGTGCCTGCAAACATCACATTTTTGGAAGAAAAGGCTGATAGACATAAAGGCTAAGTACAGACAGTCAAAAACCCCAAGGCTGAATCAATTCAATCTTTGCAGGTTAATCTAAGCTGCATATATGGAACTGATAAGGAAGTGAACAACGATTCACTTCTGATTCCAGAAATGCAGCCACATGCCTGTAGTGGCCCAAGACAGAAGCTGAGGGGTGCTATAGCACACCTCTCTGCTCGGCTGCAGGAGACAGCTTGGGCCAAGGCTAGCTTGCCCACCCTGCGTGGGAGGGGAGTTGCAGGGGAGATGCAAAGCATCCTGGGATACTGGGGGACTGTGAATTATCTGGAGGTGATCTGGGACAGAAGTTCAATAAACCAATTTAACATAAATCAGTTAAGTCTGATACTACATCCATCCAGCTCTATCTTAAACTGGTTTTCGGCATTTTGAAAGCAGTTTATGTGCACTGAACTTCTGTTGTTACAGATTTGAACCAGTTTCAAATCATGTATACCATTTTATTTGTAATTTCTGTCCCTAGCCAAAATCTGATCCACCTTCCCTTTACAATTGCACGTGTTAACCCCAGACAGTAAACTCAAGCCTACAAACAGTGAAAATAGGAGTAAGTAGCCCCACACCTCCAAACATGCATACTAATGAGGTTATTCAGAGAAAGAATACACAAAGCTACCATTATAGAACATAACCATAGCTGAATATACACAATATAAGGAGGGGTATATTATATATAAGGACCAGATCACTGCATCCAAGAGAAACAGAAGACTCTTCTGAATTAAAATTGGAGAGTTAAGCACTTATTTTACTAACAAGATGGGGACAATTTATCCTGTAAAGCAATGACTCAACTGCTTTGGGAGTAATGACATATATTAGCAGTTGAACATAAGCCCCTACTTCAATTCAATAGCTAAGGGGACCAATAAGCTTCTTGGTTGTATAAGTGTCGTTAACAAGACCATTAGTGTAATGCTGTGCTCAGTTCTGGCAGGTCAAAACTTCCAAAAAGGACATAAAAAAATTAGAAAGGGTTTGAAAAGTGTTCCCAAGAATGGTGTCAGCTCTGGAAGGCATGCATTACTTATGCTAAGACACAATCTCTTTTTAACTTCCCAAGGAGCTTGATCAGTGACTGGATCACAGTCTTCAAGTTTTTGTATCTGGGAAAGATTTTTCTATAGTACCTAGTTCTCTAATACAGCAAAAAAGCATAAGAACCAGTGGGTGAAAGCTAAAGCTCCAGAGGTTGAGAGGATTAACAAGGACTGTGTGGATTTGGTTCCATGCCCCCATGCCCTTGTCCAGCAAAGGCATTTAATTGCTGGCATCTTCCATTTACCAGGCAGGCAAAAGAATAAAAAACTGTATTTGCCTCTTTTAATTCCATTATAATGTAACAATTTATATTAGCTAAAATATGGAAGAAGTATTTCTGTAGTCAAGATTGTTGGGCTAGAATGAGAGTTTAGAATAGCTAAGGACAACATGTTCTTTTCAAGGTCAAACTGACATGAACAAAACACTCTGAATGAGTTATAGAAAAACCAATTGTGCTCTCTGGACAGCCTCCTTAATGTAGAATGCCAGATTTGACATCCTGGAACTCAAAAACAAAATCTGACTCTTATTAGCTGTAATTAAAATAGTTTACTTGTGTTGGTTAAGTACATAATGCCCCTAAAAGATTTTTATCTCAGAAACAGTGGAGGTTGAGTTGTCTCTGCAGTAAAATTTGGAGCATATATTAAAATTCGCTAGATCACACTGAAAACCTGCTTAATATATATATCCATTTCTCTGGAGTCAGTACAGTTTATGTAGTAGGAACAACATATATCATCTAATGTATATTAGTAACCAATAGGGTGCCTTCAGTAGGGAAGGGTAAGTGATCAGAAAGGTTACATAAAACCTCTTGATCATAAGCTTACAGTAACTGCTGATTAGATTCAATGACTTGGGCAAAGCCAGATAGGCATGATTCTTCCTTCTCAGAAGTCTTACGCCATTGTAACTCTACTGACCGTTGTAGAGTTACTCCTAATTCTCTTTGTCATACATGAGAGCAGAATACAGCTCTATAGGGCTGGGTGGGCTGTCGACAACAACAAAAAACATGTATAACTTCTCAACACATCTAAACAGGTATAGTACTGCAAGGCAAGAGGAAGAGCATGTTTGGGGTAATTTTGAAGGCAAGGATCAGGTCCTTAGCCACACTCATACAAACATTTGCACCAAACGTCGCTGAGCAGATTAGCTGACCTATCTCTTGTGTTTCAGTTCTCTTGCAGATACAACATGGTGGTCCCCCACACTGGAGAAGGACTAAGGGGGACAGAGTTCCTTTTGCTTTGACTCCCTCCAGTCAGAAGATGCTGTGATTTTAAACTAAAGCTTCACTTTTTTACTAAAGCCAACAAATAGCCCAGGTTTTTAGCTAATACAATCTGGTATAACTTTTTAAAGTCAGCTATGCTGTGCTGTCTTTATCAGATGAGGACCTGGCTGATGTATTTTTCTTTCACCTCCTACAATAATGATTGTAAAAATCTTCTACAATTAATTCTTTAATAACAACACAAGTACCAGGCTTGCATTGTTTTGATTCAAATGTTCTTGAAAGGTTTAAGAACATGGGACACATTTCCAAGTAATGTTAGAACTTTAGCTGGGGGATCTTAGTTGAATGCACAGTATATTCTTGGTTTGTGTTACGAGTGACCATTTATTATTTTACTCTTCACTGGTAAATTGTAGCAGTTTATCACTGAGATCTCCACAATGTAAAAAGAAGCTTCTCAACTAGTTAATTCTGAACACCTACAGTAGGTTCTGATTCTGTATCTCCAGATAACTTTCAACTTGCAGAAACATTCTCTAATGTGTACTTTATCATGGTGCTAAATTTAGTTATCTAGCAGTTTATTGAAATGGTGAGAAAAGCCCATATACTAATGATGAGCACTTTCTCTGTAAAAAGCTGTTGATCAATAATTCTGAAATTGATAACAGGAATTTGGTGAATGGCTACCGTTAAAATATGCCAATGGTATTATAAAGTTTTCACTGGAAGATTTTCTGAGTAATGGGAGTACAGCACCTCTTTTCTTTAAAAACCAGATAGTTTCCTATTTCTTGTAATGCTCTAACAAGTAAAATGTGTGAAATTATCCAGATTTTCAAATCCCAGGTGAACTGAGATGTGTTCAGGTACATGAAATATTTTTTTTCTGTGGGTACACTGGCCATTATCAAATATAATTAAAATTCTTAAAGATTCATAATTTCATAGATGTTTGGGTTGGAAGGGACCTCAGCAGATAATGGAGTCTGACCCCCTGCCCTGGGCACAAAAGAGCTCTGGGGTTAGATGACCCCAGCCAGGTACATGTCTAGCCTCCTCTAAAGACCCCCAAGGTAGGGGAGAGCACCACCTCCCTTGGAAGCCCATTCCAGATTCTGGCAACCCGTACCATAAAGAAGTTCTTCCTTTCATCTAACTTAAATCTGCTGTCCGTCAGTTTGTGGCCATTGTTCCTAGTTACTCCAAGGGGTGCTCTGGTAAGCAGAACATCTCCTATTCCTTGCTGTCCCCGCCACCCCAAATTTGTAGGTGGCCACAAGATCACCTTTCATCCTTCTCTTATGGAGGCTGAAGAGATCCAGGGCCCTCAAAAGCTCTCCTCATAGGGCTTTGCCTGCAAGACCCTAACCATGTGAGTGGCCCTCCTCTGAACCCTCTTGAGGTTGTCTACATTCCTCTTGAAGTGTGACACCCAAAACTGAACGCAGTACTCCAAGTGTGGCCTGACCCGTGCCACATAGATGGGAAGTATTACCTCCTTGGACTTGTTTGTCATGCACCTGCTAATGCATGATAAAATGTGGTTAGCTTTACTGATCGCTTCATCACATTGATGACTTATGTTCATCTTGGTGTCAACAATGACTCCAAGATCCCTTTCTGCTGCTATACTGCTGAGAAGGTCATCCCCCAGCCTGTAAGTGTGCTGGTGGTTCCTTCTCCCTAGCTGCAGCACTTTGCACTTGTCTTTGTTGAATGCCTAAGGGCAGCCTTTCCATTTTTGAAATAACTGATCATTTGTAATTCAGAGTTCTTTATCATTTATGTGTGACACAGCCAGAAAAGCCTCCCCTTCCCTTCCCATGGAAAATCCTGAGGAAATAGACATAAGGCTACCTATAGATACTCTCCTTGGTACTGTAATTAGAACACTCGAGCATCACTGCAGTGTCACATGTATTAAGCACCCCCACATTTGAAAATGGCCATGGGGGCACTTTAACTAAAGTTCATTGAATGAGCTTTTGTTAAAGCATCCTGTGACCATTTTGAAATGCGGGGCAGCTTAATACACATGGCAGTGAGCCATTTTAATTAGAACTGCTCACCAGGAACTATTCTAATTAAAATGCTTCTCACACCCCGCTCCACCCCTGCAACTTATGAGCACATGTATAAGCAGCTAAATAACTTTCCATGGAAAGTTTTAACTTTTTGTCAAGAAAGCAGAAAAGGAAAAATTTTGGCTGGGAAAAAAAAAGAAAAAAAAAACCATTCAGAAATTGCCACCATGTATCAAAAGGCTTGTAGTATGAGTGCCACGTATTTGCATTTTCATGATTCATTATAGTGTATCTTGGGATATGTTGTCTGGCCAGGAAGCATAGAGAAAGGAAACCTCTGAAATGCAAATCAAATGGGAGGCCACAGTATTATTTCTGAGTAGGATTTGTTTTAAGCAACATATTTCTAGGGTGATTTTTCTTTTTTTTTTCTTTCTTTTTTTTGACAAAAAGACAATATTTTCTATGAAAAACACAAACTTTTCTTGTGGAGGGTGAAGGTTTTGACTGATTTCTTCTGGGCCTTTACCTGTACATTTTTCAAATCTTAAAAGGAATGTTTCACTTTAAAGCATGCATAAATGATTGCACTGTGCAGTTTATTATTAACAATTTGTAACCCTGGGCATGACATTACATGTGCCCTCACCTAAATAGTGGGATCCTGGGGTACCCGGTAACCTGTAGCCCTGCCCAGCCCCCCTGGGAAGCTGCTGCAGGGTCCCCGAGCAGAGAGCCTCCCCTTACAATCAAGCACCCTCGCAGACAGTTATAAAACTATTTACAAGACTTAATTATTTACAAAATAAAAAGTAAAAAATAAATAAACACATTGATATACCAACTAATAAACCCTCAAGAACTTATTTACACAGTCTCTCACTTGCACACGGTGTACTGTGGATCCTGTGTCCACTGCCCCTGGCGGGGTGTCTCAAGGAGTGGAACTGTCTGCGTCTCTGCACAGGGTCTGTGGGCACTCCCTGGTGCTGGTGTCCCTCTCCGTGCTCCAGAGGTCTCCAGGCAGCAGGCGGCAGCTCCTCCTCTGCAGTCCCTGCAAGACAGCCTACCCCTGCCTCTGACCCCCGTTCCCTGTCTCAGCAGGGGGCAGTGTCTGGGCTGCAGGCTGTAGCAGCTATCTTGACCCGCACAGCCACACAGCCCCGGCAAACTCAGCTCCTCCCTGGGCCTTGCCTGCCCCAGGGCCCCTCATTCACCAGGGAAAACGGCAGTCTCTAGCAGTCTCCCCCTGGCTCTGCTGTGCTCACCCAGCCACACTGGGCTGCAGGCGGGTCTTCCCAGGCTTGGAGTCTCCACACAAGCAGCCCCTCTCTGGTCCTGCCCCCGCAGTGCTCCCCGGCCAGAGAGAGGAACTGGATACTGTATCACCCCCAGTGCAGCCTCTGCTGCTGCTTCTGCAGGGCTCTGCCAGGGGCTCTCTGAGGGACCACTGTGTTGAGACCCTCTCTCCAGTCTCCAGCCTGCCCCTCAGCCCCTCTCTCTCTCTTGTTCCCCCCCTTGCGGAAAAACTGCTCCCCTCTTTTATCCAAGCCTCTCAGCCAATCCCAGGCCAGGGCCCTTCCCGGGCTTTTGCTAACAGCTCTATTTCAAAACTTAGCTGGGGTTATGTCACCCCTCCCACTTCCAACAGGGCTGCCTCCAAACAGCTTCACTTGCCTCAGAGCCTACAGTGTCCCCTCTGGGACAAACTCTGTCTTTCTACAGGGCAGCCCTTCCCATTCTTTTAGGTGGGTCCATTTTTTTTAATGCTGCTACAAATTTAATTTAGATAATTTATTAACCAGCTGATTTTGAAGCTATTTATCCCATTCACTATACTTGTTAGCCATGGTCACATTGGTTTGTAAAATGTCTTGATAAAATAAAATATATGCTGCATAGTTTCCAGCATAGTATAAATAATAAAATATAATATAAAATAAATAAAAATATAAATAAAATAAAATATATGCTGCATAGTTTGCTGCTAGGGCAGCACAGTATGGGCTTGGGGCAGCCTCGTGATATCAGGGGCAACAGTGGCTGTGCCTACTGCAGCATGGGGCCAGCTGCTGCTGTGACAGCAGCTGTTTGTGCACCTCCCCTCAAAGGCAGTGCCCAAGATTGCTGCCCTCCCCCCAACCCATTATACTACTGATAGCTTGAGCCTGTGCCACTTCCCTGATCTCAAGAGTAGAGCTAGTATTACTTTGGTTTTTCTTTTGGAGTCGTTCACATGAGAATGGTTGAAGCTTTCAATATAACTAGACATACAGAAGTGAACCCCAGTGGAAAAAATAACCTCTTTTGTGGTTTGCCACCGTTTGTAATCTAGGAGATCAATCCCTCGTAGTTAAATGTGCTGATTTTTCCAGGCCAATAAAGAACAACTGTACTGTGTTCTCTGTAAGGTGAAAGAAAAAGCATGAGGAATTGAAGTCCCTAGAGTTTGTGTGAACATGACACTTAAAAACTGCTGTAGATTGAACTTTCCAAAAAAGGGAGAAAAAAAGAATTAATTGTAAAACCACATTTTTCCACATCAGTTACTTGTATCTTGCCTTTATTAAAACATTATGAGTGTTAGAAAGTACCTGTAAGTTTTGTAGCAAAGAATATAAATGTTTATTGGGTTTTTTTAAAGCAGTGAATACTGATGCGTTGGAAGACGTAATAG
>NW_005841967.1:1627862-1643162 GCF_000455745.1 Alligator sinensis | reverse complement strand
GGAAAAATATCCCCCAGTCCCCCCTGCCATATATAATAGAAAATGGAGTCCTACCTTCCTCTGAACTATCTGAACTACTTCATATCAGCAGACCAAAAGCAGGCATAGCATACTGGAACAGTTTGTGATGGTCTGGTAAATCCTGAAGCTTTGTAAGCTCAGTTTATGTCTATTCAAGTTTGTAATTACATAAATAGGCCTCTGATCCAAGGTTGCTTTTCTTTCCTTCTGTTCCTAGTCTAGTAAAAAATAGTGCAGTATGGTGACCCAGAAACTAGCAGCCCAACTATCGTCTGAGTGAGTCATTGCCCTTGAAAGTAAGGTTAATATTATACTACCCTGATGGCAAAAGACATATTTAAACATAGGTGATCTCTATGTATGAAAATATATTTTCTAAAATGTTTTAAATATAATTATTGTCCAAATAATGTACAAATTTGATTAAAATTATATTAAAAAATTTTGTCCAAATTAAACTTGACAAAGCAATGCATGTCTTACACAATTTTCTGCTAACTAATGGGAAAACCCAGAAAGCTATCATGAGCCAAGGAAGGAAAGAGATCTGATGACCTAAAAATGTCTAAAGCATGTCTTTGTGATACTGTAGTGCAAATGTGAGAGTTCTGCTGAAAAATCATGGCATCTTTAAATTTCACTTTATTGTTAAAGAATATGGGACAAGTTCACTTTCCATAAACATTAGTATAACTCCATCCATTTTACTGAAATCACTTTATTCACACTGCTGTGTGAGAAGAATCAGACCCTTCTTCCCAGTGACATATTTAAGAATTAAATCTTGGTTAATGCAAGAAAAGCCACAATAAATTTATATATATTAAGTTGTACCCTAGTGAAATGGCACAAGACAAATACTTGAGTTATGAGAGATATCAGCTAAGAACAATGGAGGGGATATTGTCTAAAAAAGAATGAGGATCTGACAGACTGTGGATGCATATTAAGAGCCAATTTCAATTCTCACATGCATTTGTGACTTCCCATTACACACATTAGGGAACAGAATTTGGTCCAAATAGTAAGTATTTTTAAATTAGAAAATGGGTTGTAGACACAAATGAGAATAACAAAGGAAACAACTAGCAAGCACAGATTCTTGAAAACAGAAATTAAGAATGAAGTTAGACATATTAAAAATGAAAAAATAACTGACATTTCCTTTCTGTGCAAAAAAAAAAAAGGATAAAAGCTGGACCAGAGGCAATGGGATAATGCAATGTGATCTAAAGAAAACATATTAAAAAGAAATATGATGTAATTAACATTACTGAGACTTGTCTAAATTGGGACAACCAATCTGGCTATCAAGTTACCAGAATATAAAGACCTCAGGAAGAATAGGAGGAGCATAACAAAATGGTGATGTAAGCCTGGAAATTAAATGATGTGCAGACTGGTTATCTTAGGAGCAAGGACTCTGTGGTTAGAATAGAAACATGAAGACTATGATACTGTTAAAGTGTCAAAGGTTTTCAGGGTAGGATGAAAAGTCAATCCATTCTGATAAGAGAGAGTGACACTGATTATGACATTGCCTGGGAGAAGAATATGGAATGATTTTATAACAGTGTGTGTTTGAAGGTATCATCACATGATTCTTACAGATTTAATAGATCTATGTGAATAACTACTTTTTACTCATGCATATTGAAACATGTCACACTGCAGATAGAAATGTCTTGCCCTTGGGAGAGTTTTGCATGCTCTATAAATGTTTGAAGTGTAATATTTTGATTGTTTTTCCCTAGTATTTTTCATCTGCCTAGCCAAGTAGACCAGGACACTCACTAAGAATTATAAAGAAATGGAGTATTATTGATAAAGTACACATCACAGCTTTATTTCAAGTGAACTACCTGGAAAATAAGGTTTGTTCTGTTACCAGGTGGTTCATTAAAGCCTTGTATAACATATTGTGGAAAACCTGTCCTGAAGGTAAGCAAGCAATGCCTTCTTCATAAATTAAAAGGAAATGATTTCCTGGATTATTTTTTAAAGGCAAGTTAAGAAGTCAACTGCATAACTGCAGGTGAGAATTTTGACTACTCACAGTGGAACTGCTTCTGCGGGGGGCTAACTGTAGTCATTTGCAAGCATGACCATCTGATTTCTGCATGTAAAGTTGACAGCTCACAAATTAAATATGCAGTTGAACACAACATGCTAAACAGGCCCTTATATGTATGTATTAATGATTTCTCTGGAACAAAGATATCAATTTATGAATAGCCCATCTATTTTTCTAGTTGTTTTTATAATTTTTCTTGTCTTAAGATTGATTCTCTGCAGAAGTGCAGTGCTAGTGGGTCTTCTTGGCTGGCTAAATTTGGATTCCTATCCATACGTAGACACCTAAAATATCAGCTACCTGGTCTTCAATGTTGCTGATCACCTACAGTTTCTAAGAATTTCTAAGAGATTTGGGGTTTTGATATTTCTCAAGATCAAGTCACTTAATAGAAGTGTCTAAATAGACTTAACATTTGCCTAACTTACCTATGTGCTGTAAGAAACCAGTCAATCATGTCTAAATTATTTAAACAGATCTTAGAATACCGTAACACTAATCTTTAACTTTTCATTCTGTGACAGACATTCATCATGTGAAAACTAATGGTTTAATTAAACAGTTGTGCAGAGGGGAAAGTCAACAACAATGGATGAAAGAGCCTCGGATTATATTTAAAGAACCAAAAAACCAAAACTGCGAATCCTTTGTTTATGCAAAAGCTTCAAGAATGTATTTTCTCTAGTGTGGGCACATACAACAAGAAAAGCAAAAAGTGTGCTATGGTTAAGTAGTAAATAAAAGGTGTTCATGGGCTAGAAACTGAGGGCTTTTTTGGTAAAAGGAAATTTTCAATAATTATTTTTAGTTCTGTTTCAGACACTGCAAAATAAAAACAGATTGGCATGATCAAAATTTAACACAAGTACTGCAATTTTTTTTCTATTGCCTCAAGAGAAAAGCAAAGTAAAGACATGCACTGCCACTGATGTTAGTTACATGCTAAATCACATGCTGCATCAGTAAATCAACATGAGAGAGTTCAAATAGGTCTACCTTATATCAGAAAGGAACAAAAGTTCAGAGTGCAGCTGGGAAAACTAACAGGAAGAACTAAAGTGTAGCACATTGTTTTCATCTATCATTTAATTAATTTTTACTGCTACAACTCTCCCTTCTGCTCTAACACTTGCTTAAGACTGTGAGCACTAAAATAACACACAGATCAGAGGTAAGAGGTTAGACTAGCTTCAGGAAGCACCTGTACGTACTACAGAAAAGGTTTAAGACAAGACACTGCATAGTCAAATTAGGGAGGCTACAATGGGGATGAACAGGGGGCAGAGTTGAAGTAGACACACAAAACCTTAGTAACTTATGCTGTTAGCACAGGAGATGCAGCTGCTACTGTCTTCCATTAGCAGGAACAATAGCTATAGGCAGGAGTTGTGTAATAGTTTCTTGTCGTACCTTGGGTTGTGTGGATTGATTTTTTTTCACTGCTATTACCACTCTGGACTCTACTTAAACAAAATGTGAATATTCATGAGTTATTTGAGTAGTATGGATTTCATGCTTTTAAGCTAGGGAGAGACAGTACACATAAACCGGTTTACATAATCAGAAACTGGTTTAAACCTGTAACAGAACAGATGTTCAGTGCACATAAACCAGTTTGAAAATGCCTAAACTGGTTTGAGAAAAACCTGGTAGAATGTAGAATCAGACTTAACTGATTTGGGTCAAATCAGTTTATGCAAAGTTGGTCTCAGATCCCTTCCTGGTTTAAATTAAACCAGAGTCCCTCAGCATCTCAGATGCTTTGTAACCCTGGGTGGGGCTCTGCTCTCTGCTCCAGCCCAGCAGGGCTAGCCCCTCCCCTCTGCTCCCTGGCTTCTGCTCCGGCAGAGACTTCAGGTACAGCAGCATCTGCCTAGATTCCTCCTGCTCCCCCCAAACCACTCCCTACTCAAGCAGGGATCCCCCCTCCCCTCTGCCTTACACAGACATTGCATTAGCTAGCATGCCACATGCTGTCTATGGTCCATGCTGTGAGAGACAGGACAGTGTTGACTCAGGGCTTTTTGGAGCTAATCAACAGGTAGCTGGTAATGTCCCTCTGTTCCTTCCTTGGAATAAGTTGTTCAAGAAGAGCTTAAACTAATGAGAGAGTCTTTGTTTTGTTTGATGGGCTGATAAATGCTAGTAAATCCCTGTATAACTCCCTGCTGTGTAACTAAATGCTGTGTTATCAACAGGGGAGAGGGGAGGAACCCCACCCTAATCAGAGCATCCTGCCAGGGCCTGGTCACCCCCCACCCCGCCCCTGGTCAGCACTATAGAAGGGGAGGGAGGGCTGTTCTAGAACCCCCAGGCTTCTAGCGTCACTGCAGGCATGTGCTTGCACTTCCTCAGTCCAAAGGGGATGTCTGTATGGTTACAAATTGATTCAGCCTAGCCAGGTTAAACTAACCTGCAAAGATTGAATCAATTCAGGCTCAGTCTTTTTGAATGTCTGTCCCTAGCCTTAGTGATTCTGTAACTTACATAAAGTATTTATGTGACCTCTGAAGTCATGAACTTCAAGGCTAAAACATTTTTTGTTTATTGGGTTTCTCATATCTTCCATTTTAAAGTCACTTATATGCATATCCAGCATTTCCTGTAAGTTATCCTACAACAAGTTTCTCTAAACCAAAAAAGACATATTCAGTTTTCTGATGTAAAGCTAAAGCAACACTTTCCTAAAATCAATACTTGCATATAATATAAACAATTTCATAGCACTGTAGCAAAAATATCATTAAAACAGTGGGGGTGGAGGTGCAGAGTTCTGCCCCTCACTGCTGCCAGGTGAGTAGGGGGTCCCTCACCAGGGTGGCACGGGGCTTGCAGCAGCAAGGAGGTTCCCCACCCAGTCCTGCTTTCTCCTCCCATACTGGGACCCAACTGCCTGGGACCCAACTGCTGGGCCAACAGGAGGCCCCCGGGTGAGGCCAACAGGGCAGGGAGCCCGGGCCCATAACAGGCAGCCTGCATCCACTCCTCCAGTGGGCTCTGCTCTGGCTGTACCATCCCTGAAGGAAGGGAAGCCAGACTCTGCTCCATTGTAGCAGCCACTGCCTCCCACAGGCAGCAGCCAGGGCTTGGGCACTACTAGAAGGGGCAGGGGACTGCAGACCTGTGTTTCTGGCCCCATAGCCCTGGCAGCTGAGGCCCCCCTCTAGCAGGGCTGGGGTGGAGGCAGAGGGCTGTGGGTGGGGGGTGAGGGGCACCAGCAGGGCTAGGGGGTTGTGGGTTGGGAACCAGGGGCCTGGACCTGCATCCTGGTTAGTGAAGGGACCAGGAGGAGCTCTCATTTTCCATGCTAAAAAGCCCAAAATTAAATACCAAAATGTATAGGTGTTTACAATTTATTTTATTATAGTGATTGAGGCAGTGGTAGGATTCAAGTTGCTTTAAACTTGTAAATATATTAATACAATATTGTGTTCAATTGATACCTATATAGTGGTATTTCATTTTAATTGCAGATTTTGGTTTTTTTATTCAGACAATCTGCAATTTTTATCCGAGAATTTGTGGTTTTTAGACAGAGAAAACCAGGATCCCTGGTAATCATTCCCAAATGAAAGTTGCTACAATTGCAAGAGATGTTGTTTCAATAAGTGAATTTTCAGTAGATGGCATTGCAATTGCCTATCACTTTTATGAAAGTTGAAAGTAGGAGGTTATGGCTTATATAAAGCTATAACTCTTGAGATTTATCTTGCATCATATTTACCTGAGTTGAACCATAGCAGTGCTATTTCTTCCATTGCTTTCAGACCTAAATTAACCAATTAAATTTATCTTTGTACAATAAAAATCTCTTTATTGTTGTCTACATTAAAAAATTTCTCTTGGCTTACTTGATAAGGCTAACATTATGCCAAGTCAATATGATAAATCCTCTTATTTTAATATGTGACATCTTGGTTTTAATCCAACATTTTTAATAGAGAAATATTTACTTCCTCATATGGGTTTATTAGTTCTGAGTGCATGACACTTACTTACCTTAGTCTAATACAACTCCAGGAAAAATGTGGATCATTTTTAGAGATTCTGAAAATGGAATCAGCCTTTATTACTTTTGTCTAGGCCTGTGAGGTTTAGGATGACAAAACGCATTGAGACAGAATTTGGTACAGAAACACTTTCTGGCACAGCTGCAGCAGAAATTTTCTTAACCATATTGTCTCCTGCTTTAATTGCTGGCTTGAATATAAAAAAGATTATTTGTGCTTTCTTAGTTCTTAATCCTGAGAAAGGGAAATGTTACTTGTCTTTAATGTCCATACTCCACCATAGTTCTAATCCTGGACCTGGAGGTGATGGAGCTTCCTAACCATATTTCTCTTACTAGATAAACCTTCTCAAATTAAAAATGATCTGTAATATTTCTTCTTAATAAGATGTGCCTATTACTTTTTGTCTCCCCAGCATTCCTTTTGCTGCCTCCTCCATGTGATTAGTCCCTTCTTACATGGAGTATTGTTGCCTCCTTATTGCTTTCTCTCAGGGTCAGTGTTTTCCATTTCCATTTCTAGCAGTTAGTAGCAGTGATAATGTAGGCCCATTAAGCTACATTGAAAAGCTACAAATGACAGCTACAAATCTCACAAGTGAAATTTATTGTGATTCTTAAATATTCGATTTTTAAAGTACATTGGCTTCCTCATAAGGACGTTTTTATATAGAATTGCAGTATCATATTGGTAAACAAACCTCACTTCCCAAATGACATGCTATGTCATTTGCAGTTTGCTTGTGGATTCATTGGCTATCTGCTGCAGAAACTGGAAGACACTAATATAGAATTTATGAACAGTTTTCCAAACAACACAGAAGAATCTGACTATGGGTTATCTACAGGAACTGAGGGAGGAAAAGGGAAAGTAATGGTGAAGGACAAAAGGTTTAAAATACATTTGAATACTATCCCTGTATTTGTGAGAAGAGTAGCCCAAATTCAAGATTACCAGAGTCTTTGTGAAGAGCAGATGCAGCAAATTACGCAGAATCTTTGTCTTTCATCTCCCCTCGTTACACAGCACTAGATAAAGAAAATTACACACAAACCCAAATTTTGCTAAAACAGGTGAGGAAAAATTGCAATCACTTTTTCTGTTTTTCTGTCTCCGCAGCCTTGTTTCGAAGATAGTTTTTATGACTTAGTATACCTTCATATGTCTTAGTGCAGGAGCATCAAATGTAGGTCACAGACTGGATCTGTCTCATGCGGCATGTGGAGTCAGACTAGCTTGCAGGGCCAGATTGGCTGCACGCACTGCATGCAACACAGGGGGTTGGTCTGGCACCTGCACTGAATGGGCCCTGATTGCTGGCTCCAGAACCAGTCTGGGTTGGGCCATGCTAGAGCCAGCAAACCCTGTGTAGTGTGCAGTGTTCATGGGTGGTTCAGCCTCATGGGCCACATAAAACATGCACCAGCCCCATTCCAGGGCTTGAACTGCCCATGGCACAGAGGGCCAGCACAGGGCATGTGCTGCATGTGGTACCCTGGTGGACAAGCTCTGTGCTCTGGCTCTGGCATACACAGACTATCTGGGCCCTGATCTGGACCAGTGCCAGACAGTGCACAGACCCAGTCTGATGCAGATGCTGCATGCAGCCCATGCCCTGGACCTTCTGTGCAACATGCAGTGCACACAGCATCAGGTCCAGCTCACATGCCACATGCATCCTAAGCCCTGGAACATGGCCAGCATGTGTTGTACATGGGGCTGAACCAGCCATGCACGTCACACAGCACAGGGGCCAGCACTCAGTGTGCTTTTGCTCTGGCATGGCCCCATCCAGCCCACAGGCCAGCCTAGTAACCCTCAACCAGCTCTATGGGGCTAGATGAGTTTCATACACCTCTCACTGACAGAATATCAGTGATTTAATGCAGCAAAAGGGAAAATACTGACAGAAGACATAAGACCAAATTAAAACCCAATGCAAACTGATACAACATGGTTGACTTCAGTTGAATTGCATCTACTTGCTGCAAAGTATGAATTTGAAGTGCAATATCTCTTGGTTCGTACAATGGTCAGGGTGACTTTTGTTGGTTTTTTGTTTGGGGTTCTTTTGCTTAAAATGTAGAATGTAGAGTTGGCTTGGATATGAATCTTCCCCATATATACAGTAGAAAGTTAAACTAATACATTTACCAGAAGATTACAAAATGTGACTTAAGGAAGAATTAACTGGATAATGTATGTGTTTAAAAAAATCCGTTGTGTGGCAAGATTTCTATCATAAATATTTGAAGTGGTCAGGCCCCTAGGCATCTGCTCACTTTATGCTTATTTTTCCCCAAGACAGCTGCCTAGTGTGCTTATGCCTAAGGCCTGTCCTGAACATAGTCTAAAATGAATATCTTATGAGTAAGCAAGCAGGTGGCAAGTGACATGTATTCACTTGCAATTACTTTGAGAAAAGACCTTACTGTAAAGAAAGAAGTAAGTCTATGTAAATTTGGTCACCAAAATGAATGTGAAAGTTCTTTAAGGAGAAAATTAGCCAGGCAAGCCAAGGATCATAGCTGTGAATTGCGTGAGGGTCCTATAGCAAAACTTAATTCACTTAATTAATGCAGACACAATGGGTGCATCTACACAAGATGTGTTACTTGCACGGTTGCCCAATTTACTGTGCAGTACGGATGAGCGTCTACACATGTGCCCCCTTACTACACAGTAAAAATGGCTAATCATAATTGAATTTGCTACCTGGGCAAATGCAGGTAGCAAATTTAATTGTGATTAGTTACCATGCAGTGACGCACATATAAACGTGACCAAATTTGCTGCTGGGTTTGCCTTACCACTAGATGGCTGGCCTCAGGCCAGCCCCAGGACTTCTGTATGGGAGCCTTTCCTGCTCCAGGGTTGGGCTGCTTTTGTGGGCCATTTTGTGCTTTGGGGCAGATACCACAGGCAGTCTGAGGGTAGTGCAGACTTTGTGTGCCTCCCTGGACAGGCCACAGCCCTGTGGTCCCTGCCTACCTGGACCTCTGTGCTGCAGTGTGGCCCTGCTCAGCTTTGCAGCTGCCAGGCTACTGCTGCCTGGCCTGTAGGGTGGATAGAACATGCAGCATGGTCACCAGCAGCTGCTTGATGGAGACCCAGCAGCCTGCCTTGCACCTGCAGCTGCTGTGGGGCATAACCTCAGCCATGTGCCTCCCAGTCCTTTCCCATGCCCCTGCAGTGGATGCTGCTGGCAGCTGTCCTAGGCTGGCAATAGAGGGACAGCTGTGCAGGAGCACAGAGAGCCAGAGTGGGAACCAGCAATGTGGCCTTATCCTCCCCATCCAGGCCCACCCCTGCCTGCATGCACACACCCATGCCCTCTACCTGGGGCCCCAACTGGAATCAGGAGGATGTTGGTGACCTCATGGTACTCTGAGGCAATATGGAAGTGCACAGGCAGTTCAAGCAGGGTGGGAGCTCAAACACCCACATTTATGAGGCCTTGTTAGGTGGAATGCAAGAGTGAGGGCACTCCCGGTCACCGTGGCAGTGCCGCTTCAAGGTCAAGGCATTGCAGGCACAGTGGGGTGGCTGTGACCAACCACAATCATTGGTCCAGTTGTGCCTGCAAGACCATGCCCTTTATGTGATGGCTGAGCCATATTTTGGCACCCCAGGACACAGGGCGAAGCCATGCAATTTACACCAGCATGATCAGCCTGCCCGAGTCCCTGCCCCAACCTGACTCTTAAGGTGTCACATCACCAGAAGAGGGACCTTTAGGCATTCAGCATCCCACCCTGCCCAGATCCCCAGTGCTCAATCCACTAGCAACTGAGGGAGCTCCAGTCAGCAGCTGCCTCACCAGCTTTGCATCCCCAGACCCCAATATGAGGAGAGGCCAGCCATGACACTGCTGGCCATCAGCAGTGCCAGCTTCTCCCCTGGATGCCATGCACTGCAGACTGAGGACATCAGGTACAGCTGGACATCCTTGCCAATGGGAAGGACCATGCCAAGCCACCAGCCTCACCAGCCCCAGACATGTGGTAAGCCCTGCACTGGGGGGGCAGGGGGGAGGCCCTCCCTGAACCAGCCCCTGCCCCTGGCCCCTGGCCCCTGGCCCCTGGCCCCAGTCCAGGCCCTGGCCACAGCCCCTGCCCCCTTCTCTGCCTGGCTGCCTGAACTCCTCTGGCCCTGGGTTCCACCCCCCACAACCCCACAGCATGCAGAGAGGCAGGACACAGTGCAAAACCTTATTGAGCAGCCTGTGACACCAGAGTTGGGTGGGCACAGGCCTCTCATACCCTGAGGAAGGCATTGATGCGGGTGGCAATGTCCTCCTCAGCAGTGGGGGACAGGAATATGTAGTTTGCCACAGGTAGCCCTCCGAGTAGTGGCAGAAGTTGTGGGGCAGCCTGGGTTTGCCCCCTGTGCCATTGTAGCTCATGGTCCTGTATCAAGTGTGCAGGTTTATTTGGGGCATCGAGAGGATCAGCATCAGCAGGGTGTAGTGGTTTGGGCACCCCCTAAGCCTGCACAAATAACTCATTGTGTGTCAGCTGAGGCATGCACAGCAGAGGCACACTTGGAGCACAGCAGTGGCATGGGGGGTGTGGCCAAAGGGCTCCTCCTCAGAGAAGACCCCTGTGGGGAGAGCAGGGGCATGGCCAGCACCTTATTCCAGTTGTCTGAAATCCTGAGCACTGTGGGCTGGGTGGTAGTGCAAGAAGGTGGGTGGGCTGCAGGGGCAGAGGAGGGTAATAGGGTCTGGAGCTATGGCAGCAGGTGCTGGCAGCAGCCTGGCTTGTTCCACCTTGGAAAGGGAGCGGGGGGAACAAACTGCTTGCAGCCAGAACCCAGTGGTTTACTGGCTCTAGGGGAGCAGGGACAGAGGGCTCAGCTGGAAGCTGCCTGGACCTGGGCCTGCCCAGCCCAATTTACTATGGTCTCTTGGCACCCATGCATGACCAACCCATGATCTGAAGCCAGGCAGCACACAGCCCCTGGTGCAGAGCATCTTATCTCTGAAATGTTGCAAATGCTCACAAAAAGCTTCTGTCTCTTGGCTCTGCAGGGCCTGCATTGGGATACAGTGGAGAAGCCCCAGTGACCAGTGGGGATGCCAGCTCTGGGTCACCACTGCCCACACCTGGGGGCCTCCAGATGTGGTGGCTGCACCAGAGATGCACACAAGACCAGACCCTCTTTCTCCAGTGGCTGGTGGCAATGGCTGAGGAGCAGCAGAAGCGTACTCAGGCATGGCAGCAGGAGGACCTGCCCCAGGAGGACAGATGGTGGGAGGAGGTCCTCTACCATCTTGCACTGGCAGGAGCCCCTGGCCTAGCCCCCACCCTTGGTCCACCACCACCTGCCTGGGCCCAGTTTCATTGCTCATGCTGGCTCCATGCACGCATGGAGCAAGAGCAACTTAGAGCAGTACTTGATGTTAGCCCTACTTGGCCTGGACTCCTGCAGCTGGAGGGGGAGCTGCCTTCCCTGAAGGAGCACTGGCAACTGTCACCCCTGAGCAAGCCCTCTGCCTACTGCACATGCCATGGTGTGCACACTTTCAGGGAGAACAGCCCAAGGCTGGGGTACTAGCTACCTGCCCCAGGGTTCTGCCCAGTAGGTGCGCCCACCCCAAGGGCCCCCACTCTGGAACACAAAACCAGACACTTTAAATATATATATTTCAAACTGGGAAGAGGATTTTTATTGTTGGTGGGTGCACAGAGTGGTGGAGGGACTCTCTTTGTTGGGGAGGGAGAGGGGAGGAGGCTTTGTTTATTGAGGGGAGAGGGGGCTCTTTGGGTTGAGGAGGGAATAGGGAGGGATGCGGGGCATGTGCCTGGCATGAGAGTGGTGCTGGGGGTGGGCAGGGATTAGGGGGTCTGTGGGCAGCGGGGCAGGCGAGCTAGAGGGGGGAGTGCTCCAGAAAGTGGTCCACCAGAGCCTCCCATACCCAGCCCCCTGGCTCCCAATGGTGGTTGTGCAACTCTTCTGGGGCCTTACCAGGGGGACCTGCCACTGCAGGTGGTGCTCCCACCACCAGGCTGCCTCTTCCCAACATGCCTCCCCTGGCCAGGCCTCACAGAACAACTCTTCCCAGGCCTCTCAGATATTATGCAGTACATTGGCTGTGATGATGACCCAGGGGAGGTTCTCCTTGCTGACTTTGAAGTGGGCAGTAAGGGAGTGCCAGTGACCCTTGATGCAGCTGAAGGTGCACTCAACTAGGGCACAGGTTCATCCCAGGCAATGGTTAAAGTGGCCCTGGAAGAGGTCCAGGTAGTCAGTGTAGAGCCTCATCAGCCAGGGCAGGAACAGGTACTCAGGGTCCCTGATGAGCACGGCTGAGACAATGATGGTGGCCAGCTGCAGGTCTGCCACTTCTGGTGCAAAGTGCCCACTCTCCATCAGCATGTCCAGTCTCGAGTTTCAGCACATGCAAGTGTTGTGTGCGCTGGCTACCCAGCCAGCACTCACATGTGTGAAAGTCCCCCAGTGTTCTATGACAGCCTGTAGGACCCCCTGTGGCTATAATAGAGGCGGTCTCCATGGGGTTGGCAGATCACTAGAATGAGGGTCCTATCCAAGGCCACAATTACACAAGTGCATGGCACCCTGCCTCCACTACCTGGGGGTCATGAACATGGAGGATGGTGTCTGCCAGCATGTCCTGGAGAGTGCTGCACACCTCCAGGACAGCCTGCCTGGTGGTGGCCTTGCCCACACCAAACAGGTGGCCGACCTACCAGAGGCATGGCCAGCTTGAACAGCACCAGGGCCAGGCAGGTGCTGGCAGGGAGGGCCAGGTGCATGCCAGTGTCCTGGTACTTCAAGTGTTGCCAGAGCTGGTGCCTACTCACAGCTCATCATCCCAGTTCTCCTGTACCAGGTGCTGCAACCAGTGGTGGCTGGTGCAGTGGGCCCAGAGGTGGTGAGGCTGGAGGCCCAGTTGGGGATGGTAGCCCTGGCATTGGCAGCCCTGGTAGCAGCAGCTGAGTGGTGGCAAGGGCCCTGAGAGAGCACGCAGTCAGCTGTCAGGCAGTCACTGTGTGTGGGGGATCTGGGCATGACGAGATGGCTGTGGGCCAGCCATCATTTGGTGCAGTGGGCCAGCAGGGTGAGTGAAACAACCAGCAGGATCAGGGGACCCTGTTCCTTCCTGCCAGGACTGGGGCAGCACAGGGATGCAGAGGGGACACAAACATAGCTGCCATGTGCTGTCTCTGTGCATGCCATGCTGCTCCTCTGAACATAGGAACTGACTTACCAGAGAGCACAGAGTGGGATTGGGTTTTAAAGATGGCTGCCAAGTGCTGGCAGCTGAGGCCAGAGTCGGGAGCTGCCCCTGGTGGCCCCAGGGGCATCTAGCAGGGCTGGAGGGACCTGGCAGCAAATTTCTGCCATGCCTCTGTATGTGTAGACACCAAGCCAAAATTGCTTACTGGCAGTAAATTTAGTTCTGACTAAATGCATGTGTAAAAGCACCCAATGGGACTAACTTTTAAGGAGAAATGGAAAGCAATAATGACTTTATAACATCTTTATGCAATACGAGTCCTTGGACTGGTGGTGCATAAAGATAGTCCAGAAGTGCTTTAAGGGCTTGTCTACTCCACAAGTAAATTACAAATGTATCTGTGTAACCCAGTTCTAATTTACCTGGGTTGGGTAAATAATAGCATGCCAGATGTAACAGCATGAACTTCAGTGGCAGGGAATTTGGGTGAATACTCAAGGGAATAGCCTATGCTGCCACATCTCAGCTTGGATTGTTATACAAGCAAGCTTGTGTATGCCTATAAGTACTATAATTTCACTTCTGGTTTGCGGTGCTGGTGTACCCCAAGCTCTTATGGCTACTACAGATATGCCATTTGAAAGGGCCTTTCTTATCCTTTGTAGTTTTTTCTCAGATCCAGAGCTCTCTCTCAGAAAGTTTCTTCTTGAATAGTTCTTAGCGCTCTATAACCTTGTGGATACTGCTAAACAAGTATTCTATATTAAATTGTTTCCCAGACCTCTGTGCTAGGACAGAAGTAAATTGGAGTACACCATAGGAGAGCCACAATATGGTCCTGAATGCAGTTATAGAAATGGGAGAGAAAGAAGACCTATGCACTTTATTAGGTCATGTAGTGCTGCTGCCTGTTAGGCCAAGACTAACCAGATTCCTTCTGTTCTTGTGTGTGGTTCAGTAGATTTTAAATATATACTATAGTAGGGCTTCTACCACTTGCCTTTAGTGACTACTCCCAATTTAATGACAGAAAATTTTTCCTGATATTTTGTCATCCCTAATTCTCATTCACACTATGTGAAGTAATTTCTTTCCTTCTTTAGTGATTGTGTGCACTCTGACTTGTTGATTACACAAACTGTCTGCAGCTGTGCAACTCCAATAGCATTTATAATATATTCAGTGTCACAGCGGGGTCCTATAAGGAGAGCCGTGATCTCCTCGAGGTCCCTCGCTCCGTGTCAAGGCCGGCCCAAGACACCCTTTTATTCTCGCCCGCCACATCTTTGATGTTCAGTAGGTTCGGGAGGCTGCCTATGACTCCCTGGGCACAGCTACACGGGACCTCTGTCCCTGTGTGTTCCTGGACCCCCTGGGGGTCTCCCGGTATAATGGGTGCTCCTCAGGCACCCTAGCCTTATGGGATATGCGTGGCTCCTACCAACCCCTAATACCACGCCCCAAGCCTCGCTGATGGGAAAGATGTTGTCCTGTCCAAATACACGCCCACTCTTGGGCCTTCTCTCCAATAGGCTAGTCCCCTCTGGGACGTCCTCTCTGGCCACCGGTCTTTTGGGCCCACCGCACTACTACCCTCTCTGATCCTGGGCTCACCGCGCTGCTATCCTCTTTTGCCGGGGACAACCGCAGCACCTTGCCTTTCCCCTGGGTTTTCCTGCAGTGTAGGCCTATCACCAGGCCCACCACGCCCGCCCTAGGCTCCTCAATATCGCCCCGCTCTAGGGCTCCTCAATAATCGCACCTCCCTGGGGCTGGGGTCTATGCCCCCCGGAAGTGACACCCTTGCTGGCGTCTGGTGCGCCCGTCCTGGGCTTCCTAGTATGGCGCTCCCCCTCTTCGGGGCTAGCCGTGCCCACCTTGGGCTTCCCGACAGTTCTGTATGGCGCTCCCCCTCTTTGGGGCTCGCCGTGCCCACCTTGGACTCCCTGATAGAATCGCCCCACTCTCTGGGGCTGGGGTCTACGCACCCC
>NW_005841967.1:1626100-1627486 GCF_000455745.1 Alligator sinensis | reverse complement strand
GCCCTGGGCTTTATAAGGGCCAGGCCCTGCCCCCTACAGGCAGCTGGCTCCCCTTAGTTGCTCCAGCAACCCGCAGCTGCGATTGTTATCCTGGCAACCCTCAGCTGGGCTCGTTGTGCTCTGCCAGGGCTCTCTCCCTGGCAGTTTTCTCCTCTCTAGGAGCAGGCACTAAGGTGCCCTGTGACATTCATATATTCTCAAGCCTTTGTTACTCAGTCCCATCCTATTCTATGAGTTTTGTTTGGTGAAGAGTTATCATCTTAGCTGTAACCCTTTTATTTTCCTTTTTCTCAGTTGTTCTCCAGAAACCATATTAGGATCTTTGACTTTTCCGGACTGTTTGGTCTTTTTTTGCCCCTCATATTCTTGGCTGTTGGATAATGGGATTATCTTATTTTGACATTTTATCTTGCTCCACACAGAATCTTGTCCTTAAAACCATTTGGAGATAAGAACTGGGCTTACAGTTGGTATTATATTCTCTTTTATTCTCTTTCCGTCCAGAAGTTCAGGAACTAGCAGTAGATCATACAAGTCACTATTGAAGATTGTAAAGTAACCTGTGGTCTGAGGCATCTTTCTGCTGCATAGGCATACAGTGTCAACTTGTACAAAATTCTATGAATAATTACTTGTGGGGGGGGGGGGGGGAGCTGGCTAAATAAAAAAAATATTCATCTAGGGTTAACCCAAAGCAAACAAATTAAAAGTATGATGGACTTGAACACTTTACTTCTACTTCTAAATCCAGGGAACTCTGTTTAAGTTGCTACTTTAAGGGGAATAGAAAAAATGACATATTAGGCCGTGTGTAGACGAAACAAGGGGCATGTGTGTACGCCAGTTTTAAAGCGGGCTAAATTCTTTTGCACCACTTTAATGGTGTCAGTGTTTGCATGCCACAGCAGTATATTGTGTATGAATTTCAGCTGCTGTAGGAAATTCATTGCTGTAATGTGCCCTAACTGACTTAATTTCATAGTTTCACAGTAGCTAGGGTCAGGCGGGACCTGAACAGATCATCTAGCCTGGCCCCCTGCCACAGGCAGGGATGAATGCTGGGTTCACAAGATCCCAGACAGGTGATCATCCAACCTCCTCTTGAATTTGCCCAAGGAAGGGGCTGTCTCTAGTGGGTTATGGAATAGAGAAAATCCCACACAATTTACTGATTTGTTTTGATGCACTGGCTGGGGGAGTAGTTAGCTGATTGCACGATTTCACAATGATTACACACTTAATTCATACAACACAATTTTATTTTAAAACTCTTTGCTACATATATAACACTGCTTAGCTTTAAGAAACACCACAAACATTAAGAACACAATAACTACATATATCAGAAACAATGCTCCGAATGCACTTCCTTCCCAAACAATGCTA
>NW_005841967.1:1619926-1625895 GCF_000455745.1 Alligator sinensis | reverse complement strand
AGATTCGTGTTCACGGAGAGGTTGGGTCAGGTGATCAATCTGGTCCGGGCTACACTTGCGATTCTTCCTTCGTTGTTCTGCAAGTGAAGTCACCTCCAAATTGGGACAGTAAGTTACAGGTTTTTATTGAGTGAGCTGCCGTCAGTGGGCTTCTCCTACTCAATTTGTCACAACTTCCAAATTTGGGCTCGGATCTTACTCAACAGAAATTACCTTTGTTGAGCATTTTAAATTACTCTTGGGGAGACTTCTTCCATATCACTGTAAATACCTTTTTTTTTACCAGTCTGGTTAAAAGGCCCTAGGCTTTGATGTCTCGGAACTCAGGATATTTGCTTTCTTTGTAAAAGACTTCTAAAGATACAATTTAAATTAAGGCTTTAAGTGAAGTCAGGACATTTTACACGTAGCCCCAAAACAATGAGCTAGATAAGGAGATAAATCCTATCTTCTTCCTGAAACTGGCTAATGGGCAACCTTTACAAACATTCAAACTATTTCATTCAATATGACAGGGGCCAGGACCACTTCCCTGGGAAGTTGGTTCCAGATTTTGGCCACCCTAACTGTAAAATATTGCCTTCTGATCTCTAACCTAAACCTATTCTCCATCAGCTTATTACCATTGTTCCTTGTTACCCCAGGTAACATCTAGCACTAATGCTAGATGTAGCTAGCCCCATTTGACAGTATATTATTATAAACAATAGCAACCTGAACTTCGTGCCCTGTAACAGGTCGCCCTCCCCAGCGCCATCTTCCTGGTAATCCGCGCCTTACGTGGGGTGCCCTTGCAGCCTTCTTTGGGGTTCTTATGTCCCACCCTATACTTTCCTGCCATGTCTTGATGGAAATTACGATGATGATGTTCCTATGAGAGGGAGACTGCTTATTGTATTGTGTATGTTGGGGCCTTTCACCTACGTGGGCCTGACTCCTGTTTTTCTCTAGCTAGGCCTCCCCGTCTAAACCACTAAACAGGGTTTAACTCCGAGGACCTAACGTTTTCCAGTGTCTTGAGGCTTGTGGCCCCCTTTCCTGCTCTAATCTGGAGCCCCGCCCCCTCCCCGACATGACCGCAGTTGCCACATCAATTCATAGAGAGGAAAAGAGAAGGCGGGGAGGAGGTAACCACCTTGCCTGAACAGACCTGCTTTCTGGTGACAGGGCTAGGGTTCCCTGTTACATGCTCCAACTCTGAATGCCTAAGCTCTTAGGAGCCCTAATTGATACCATAATTAATTATAAGGCAAATAAAACAGATCATTATCTATGACAAGCTTGGGTTTATTGGTAAATTTCTACCTTTGTATGAGGATGTTGGTCTAAGGACATAGGCAGACAAGGTTCTTTGAGTGAATCTGATTTCTTTTATTAGAACAACTTAAATAGTTGGAACAATTTTTCTTAGCAAGCTTTCAGGTTTAAAAACCCTTTGTCAGTCTGAGGAATCATCTGCAGTTGGTGTGCACTCTTCCTGGATGGACACATTATAACCAGCCTCACATCTGACTCCCCAAGTACCTCTCCACTATTTACCTGCTACATTGATCCCCCTCCTCTCCTTCCCCCCCAGCCTCTCTCTCACCCACTGACTCCTCAATTTACATCTTCACTGACTGCCTTTCTTGCATACATACCAACCTCTGGCCTCTTTACTATTCATTCACTCCAAGAAGAGCACACACCAACTGTAGATGCTTCCTCATCCTGACAAAGGGTTTTTAAACCCATAAGCTTGCTAAGAAATTTTTTTCCAACTATTTAAGTTGGTCTAATAAAAGATATCAGATTCACCCAAAGAATCTTGTCTACCCTTGTATAACATATCTAGCAAACACATTCTCATTTTAGACAGCTACAGCTATGAAAATACTAAAATACAAAATGGCAAACATTACATTACTAGAGTGTTCCAACTGTAAGTAGACTTTGCAGATAATTCAACCTCATGTATTCTGATTTAATTATATCCCAGGAAAAACGCTGTTTTTCCAATATGTCAATAAGAACAGATAAAAACTTCAAACTTCTATTGCCCTTACAAAATCTCACAGGAGAATCAAATAACCAAGGAAAGGAGCCAACACATTAAATAAACTAAAGCTAATAAAATAAAAACTACAATAAAAACAATTCTGACTTGGTAATTTTATTGCATGCACAAAAATACCAAATGTACAAAAAAGTCAAAACTATAGAGGGCCCGATTGTAGGCTGACCCTGTTGAACATAATTTTTATGCTTCTTTTAGAGGAAATAAAATATTATGATCAGAACAGCAGAGCCTGAATCATTGTGTCCCCAAACTTCTGGGCAAAGTGTTTGGAAAAGAAATAACTTCTCAATAAACAGAATGACTAACACCTCCACTTTACATGCTGTGTGCCTGTTTTAATTAGAGAATGTCTACAAATAACTATTATGCACAAGAGAGCAGGACAAAACATACTGTTATATTAACTAACAGTAATGTTTCTCTTCATTTAAATAATTAATTTCCCTTTTTGAATCCTCACCCTTTCTGGCTATCTAATAATTTCTGCTTGAAGAGTAGTCCCAGTTCTGCCCTCATTTACATATGCACAGCTCTGACTCCATAACCAGCATTAAATTGCTGAACTTCAGAGGGCTCCTATACACATGAAAGTAAATGTGCAATGGGATCTAATGTGCCATCCACACAATTGAGCCCCCTGCCATGCTGCACATGGATGGCAGGAGGTACAATGGTGTGCATCATACATTTGATCCCTTTGTACCTTATTGTGCAGGGGGAGCCTAATCCTGAACTCCCCCTGCACCAGCAAGAAGGAAGCAGCCACAGCTAGCAATCCCAAGTCAACTAACAGGGTTCCCAGCTGCAGAGGTGCACCTTGCACTCCCATATGGGAACAGCATCAGCTGATCTTGGCTCACAGCCACAGCAACACCCCAGGGGTCTCTCCCACACCTCCCATAGCTGGAAGACTTGTCAGCTGAGATATCCCAGGCTCAGGGGTGCATATCCCCCCCTCCCCAACTGGAAGATCTGATCAGCTGAACAGGCTCTCAGCCACAGGGGTCCCTCACCACACATTCAAATAATGGCACGATAGGAAGCAGCTATGAAGTTATTCCACATATTATGTGGAATAACTTTGTAGTTTATGCCTCTTTTTATGACTCCATTAATAGATTGAACATGTGGCTGGGTGAACTGGTTAATCACGTGTTAAGTGTAATGTGTAGATGGGGCCATAGTGCCATGACACCTTTAGATGAAAAACTACCCAACATTAAAAAAAAAAACAAAACCCTTGTTATCTAGGCTATTCTGTCTATATAATTTTTGCATTTAGATAAAAAGTTCTTTGGGGCAGGTAAGTTTCCTGTCTTGTACACCATCCTACTTGTTGATGTTTAATATTGGATATAATACTACACAACCTTTGAGCTAAATTCTACCCTGTCTTATGTCGTCGTAACACCATTTGTCACTTGGCTTATGTAGGTGTATATAAATCAGAATTTTTTCCATTGAATTAACTGGTATTGATCAGGTGTAAGTGAGAGCATAACTTGATCTGACAGACACATTTTCAGTGCAGAGATTTAGTTCTGTAAATTCCAATTATTTAGTCAAAGCTTTTGAGCTAAAACCTTAGGTACTGTGCTTACCCCAGACATTTTAAAAAATATATTTTACTTTGCTCCTCAACTCACAGTTCTGTCTAAGTCTATTTACATATATAAGAATACACATGAACTTTAACATGGATGATTAGAAATAAAGATTTAAAGATTTAGGGATAAAGGGATTTTTAGGAGTAAAGATTTGAAGTTGCATATTCAAAGTAAATTGACTGAGAGAGAATGGCTACATGACAATTCTGAGAAAATGCTTCACACTTGTTCTGTGCGAACTCTGCTGGGTCTCTGCAGGTCTGGATCTTAAAAGTATGATCTATTTGAATCAGCAGCTTTGTTTATATTTGTATGTGGGCAATATTGAACACAGGCTAGGTACAGACAGTCAAAAAGCCCAAGGCTGAATTGATTCAGTTTTTACAGGTTAGTCTAAGCTTCACAGATTTAATTGAAATAGAAGTGAACAGACATTTACCTTTCATTCAGGTAATGCAGCCACATGCCTGCAGTGGCTCAGGCCAGAAGCCAGGGATCACTAGAGCACAGATCTCTGGCTGCGTGTTCACTTTCTCTTCTTGCTTCTCCTGAGGTTGCTGGGATTTGCAGTCCAGAATTACATCAGCCGGACTCTGCAGGGTTGCTCATCATTTCCTCTTCCTGCTTCCAGGTGCCTTTGAGATTTGTAGTCTACAATTGCAGCCAGTAATAAGTTTGAGTGGGGGAAGGGATGTTTAACCCCCCTCCCTGGCCCCAGCTGTGGTTTACCTGGAGGGGCATTCTCCCGCCTCCCCCCGTAGACTGGGCTACATCCCCAGCCAGGCTTGTCCCCCACCCCTGTTTGTCAGCCAGCCCTTGCTGCTCCAGCTAGAGAGCAAAGGGATGGGGCCATCCCTGCTCTCTGGAGTCAACATCACAGCACAGCCCAGCCCAGGGCTGGAAAGCATGCTGGGATGCTGGGGGACTCAGTTTTAACTTAAACCAAGAAAGGATCTAGGACAGGAGTTTCATAAACCAGTTTGACCCAAATCAGTTAAATCAGATACATTCAACCAGGTTTATCTTAAACTGGTTTCAGCCATTTTGAAACTGGTTCACATGCACTGAGCTTCTGTTGTGTTACAAGTTTAAACCAGTTTCTGATCACTTAAACAAGTTTATGTGTAACTTCTGTCCCTAGCCATACAGAACTGTAAATATATATATACATGAGAGAAAGAGCAGCATGCCTGAAGAAATCATTAGGATGCTGAATTTTCCTGCCATGGGGGGATGCTTTAAAGGGAGAGAGTAATAAGAGTTAAGCAGGCCTAGGACATCTCAATGAAAACTGATTGCAGAGAAGACAGCATTATATGTCACTCCACATGGTCATCATATTTTTAAGACATATTTTCAAGATGCAAGCAAGGTTTAGTCTGTAGCTCTGTTGTTACATTCCCATAAGTAACTTCAGGCAGAAAGTAGAGCAGGATTGCTGCTGAAAGACTGACTGGTTGCTCAGATATGCAGAAGATTTAACAGGATACAAGGTATTTTTTCAGATGGTATGAATGAAAGGGAATTGAATAGAATGAAAGGGTTCTGAATAGAAGGGAATTTGAATACAAAGGTAGTGCGAGGGGCACTGCTGAGAGAGACAAAGGTCTGTTGAATGGGGATAAACATGCCAGTTAACCCTTTAAGAGATATAGCTGTTATAAAAGTTAGTCTAGGTAATAGGATAAGAATCCAGTCTTTGTTGAGGACCATATTTAACATAATCTACCATGCCCTGTCTTCTACTTGACTTCAAACTAACATGTTTAACTACCTTTCTCTACTCATAAGTAACTTCAGGTACCCTAGTATGATGCCTAAGTGGGCAATACCAGCAAATAGTCTTCTTTATATTCTTTATATGTTTTTCATTTCCAGGTATCTGCATGGTCCCAGTATCTGTATGATTAAAAGTGCCTCCCCAAAACCTCATGTGGAATAAAAAAGTTTTCATTGCACACACATTCTCAAAAAGTAAAAAGAGACCATAGTCATGGTTGTATTGAAATTAACTAGGGTGACCATATGGGACAATGTAAAATCTGGGACACTGCCCCTCTCCTGTTCTCAAGTCAGCAGTGCTGCAGCAGGCAGAGGCAGGGGCAGGGTGTGATGGTGCAGCCTTGGTATTACTATTCAAGCAGCTAAGGGAGTCAATAGCCCATTAATGACCCATTGTTCTTTACTTCACAGGTGTTAACAATCATCTCCCCTTGTTAATGGTCATTCCACTGATACAGGTAACCTATTTTAGGGCAATTTTACTCTCTTCTAGAGCTTCCTATTTCACAGCTCATGCCGCT
>NW_005841967.1:1616212-1619916 GCF_000455745.1 Alligator sinensis | reverse complement strand
CTCCCCACCCCATGCTCAGCATGCTCATTTTAATTTTCCCCCAGCTGGCCAGGACCAGCCTCCGAAATCAAGGACTATCATGGCCAAACCAGGACGTATGGTCACCCTAATGTTAGCAGATGTTCAGTTCTCTGTAATTCTGTCTATAGCATTACATTTATCTTTAACTTTACAAAAGGGGGAGTTTAAAACAGCATGTCTTGGTTTCTACCAGAAAGCCCCAATTTGCACAGCAATCTTGAAAAAACACTTTCAATGTTCATTGGTTTTAGCAGAATTTGTAGCATTAGAATTAGGCATTGTGATTCTTCATACTGATAGAAAGTCTGAGCCTGCTGTCATTGAAGTCAATGCCAAATTCCTCTTGACTTGAATGAGGTGGTTCATGCCTGAAAAGAGAAACATCTGTATTGCCTATGTAAAATAGTTTCAGGAACACATATTTACATCAAGGGTGGGGGAATAATCAAAAAGTTCACATAAGAAAACAAAAAACATGGTTGTTCATACCTGTGAATTTCACTGTTTAATTGCATTGAGAGAATGCCTCTGAGGCATGAAATATGTGAAAAAATAAAATGTGTTTGGAGGAGTTACGAGACTTCTGCAATCATAAGTAATTCAATTATGTGTGAAACAATAATAGTTTTAGGCCAGACATTCCCTTCAGATACATACATATAGTCTCCATTGATCACAGTAGCAGTTATATGCCTATGTCCTCCTGAGATCACTATTTTAAAACATAGTGACTTTATTAATTTGTAATTCAGGACACCGAAGAAAAAGCCCTGTTTACTTGTCTATGAAGTGAGGAACTCTGCAAAATGGAGAAAATGGGGTCATAGTCATAGAGGATTCCTGTACAGCCAGACTTCAGCCTAGCACAAGAATGGGACAAAGCAAATGGCCAGGTAATGCTAAGTAATGAGCATAACTGAGGGAGAAGCAACTGAGAAAGTAGCCCTGGGCATGGTCTTTGGGGAAGTGTGCAAAAATAGCCACCGCTGCCACAGCTAGTGGCTGGTCCCACTGATGCCTCTGATAGTGCAGCATCTGGCACTGCCCTGCATATCACAACTGCCTAGGGCATGGGATTGCTGTGTTATGCCTCTGCTAAAGAGTCACTCTTACCTGGATCCAATGGCCCTTGTCTCCTGTAGAAGACAGGATAATCTAGATCTTGAGCCAGCTCCCATTTGAATCTATCACACAACATTTTGCAATTACACAGGAGGGTAAATTAAATGGCCACATATGTCACAGCACCTCAGGCAAGGCAAAAATCATACTGTTAATTTGTCCTGACTTCCATAATTAGTAACATTCTGGGGCTTCTCCCAAAAAGTATTTAAGTATATGCTTAAATCTCCTTAGTATCCTTTTGCATAATGTCAGTCTTTGAATGGCAATGGAGTTAGTCATCTGGACACACGAAGTTCCATGGATAATTTGTTTTTAAGTTCAGAGGAACTTAAATACTTATCTAGGCCAAATTCTTGCATAACATGGGCCATAACATTTCACACACAAATCCCCATAAATCCTGTAACTTGTGGCTAAGGTAGAGCATTTCTTCAGAGTGTAATTAGCATAAAATCCTGACCCCATGGAAGTTAATAGGAGTAAGGTTTCACCCACATGCTTAGTGATATTAACAGACTATTTTCAAAGGGACCTAAAGGATATATGGAACTCAAATGAACTGTCAACTTAATTCTCCTAGATAGATGTGAGGACCCAAGGTAGTGGTAGAATTTGCCACAATGCTAGGTAAGATGTTCTGATACTCTCTAAACATGAGTGTTTATTTTTAATTAGATAAAAAAAACAAAATTTATCTTGGACCTTGGTAACCTTCCTTCTGTTGAATTAAAGAGTCCTTTGCTGTCAGATACTTTCCTCTTCCATAGGTATTTAGAAGCAATGATCAAGCCATCTTACTAGTCTCTCTTTGATAAAAACTCAAGTCTCACATGGTAGGCTGCATTTGCCAGACCCTGAGCCATTCCTATACTTCTTAACGAAATCTGTTCCAAAGTTTTAGCATCCTTTTCTATTGTGTTCCATGTTTCATAGTTTCATAGTTTCATAATAGCTAGGGTCGGGAGGGACCTGGACAGATCATCTAGCCTGTCCCCTGCCACAGGCAGGAATGAATGCTGGGTTCACAAGACCCCAGACAGGTGATCGTCCAACCTCCTCTTGAATTTACCCAAGGTGGGGGCAAAGACCACTTCGCTGGGAAGTTGGTTCCAGATTTTGGCCACCCTAACTGTAAAATATTGCCTTCTGATCTCTAACCTAAACCTATTTTCCATCAGCTTATTACCATTGTTCCTTGTCACCCCAGGTGGTGCTGAAGAGAAAAGGGCTCTGCCTATTTGCTGTTGATCTCCCCTGATGAGTTCGTAGGCAGCCACCAGGTCCCCCCTCAGCCTCCTCTTGCTGAGGCTGAACAGGTTCAGGTTCTTCAGTCTCTCCTCGTAGGGCCTGTCCTGCTGCCCTCTCACCAAGTGGATGGCCCTCCTCTGAACCCTCTCCAGGCTGGCCACATCCCTCTTGAAGTGCGGCGCCCAGTACTGGACACAGTCCTCCAACTGCGGCCTGACCTAAGTAATGTCCTTGCTTTGGCGTCATTACGAGCCATGCAGATAACTAATTCCAAAGATGCATCTGCTAAACCCCCAATCTAGGTAGGACCAAATAAGCAAGCTCAGCCTCTGGTTCTGAACGCTCGCTCTATCCATTCAGTTGTGCCTTAGTGCAAAACATATTTGGGATGTGCGTTTTACAGGTACCCGAAAACTTAGTTACTAGGTCACTACCACTCCTGGAGTGATTGGATGAACTGAGGATCTTGCAAGATGAAATTTGAACTGGGCTGCTAGGTGTGCCTAGTGCCTTCTCCAAACATTTTTGCTTGCGGCGGCTTAGTTTATCACCATCAAAGCCTGAGCATTGCTCATTGCCATCTTAAGGCAACTGGCTCTTCTGACTTTGTCCCCCTCTGATCCACACAGCTGCACACTGTCATTATGTGGACATCACACTGCAGGGAAGCAATTCACTCTAACTCATTGTCCTCCCCCCTATTACGAGAAGCTCAGATATAAATGTAACTCTCCCAGAGCTTGGACTTCCACATTTGTCCCACCCTTTATGAGCTAGTGATTCTTCATGCCACAATCCAGAGACTGCTTCACTCCTTGAGAAAACAGGGACTTTCCTGCAAAAGTGTTGCAATGTCTACCCAAATTGTTCACAAAGGCTATGAAGTGTTTCAGAGGAACACTAAATGTATAGCTTTGAACTCCCTCACAATCCTGAAATCCGGCTATTCAGAATATTATTTTCTCTCCAATTAGGGATGTGAATTGTTAAACATTTAAACGTTCACATATTGATGACCGCTAACACTTTCTCCTGCTTTAGAGCAGGGTGGAGAGCAGTCTGGTGAAGAAAGGGGGAAAGGGAAGCATGGTGCCCTAGAAGCAGACAGGGAAGGCAGGAGGAACGAGGAGGAGGAGAGGGTGGACCTAATACGGCCAGGAAGCAGTGGGGGAGCCTCAAGGGGCCCAACCCTTCTTGTGGCAGAACAGCCCCATCCCCTTCCCCACCATCTGCCCAAGGTGCACATACACCCACCGCCAGCAATGAGCCAGGCCAGGGCTCCGTGAACCCAGGTGCAGCTGCTTGTAGCA